>NC_136059.1:294273647-294352647 GCF_964261635.1 Lissotriton helveticus | reverse complement strand
ACAACCCGCAAGGGTAGCTTGGAAACACTGGAGCTGGATTTCTCGGCAGGAGAAAAGACAGCGTCCCTCTCAGTGCGTCTGCTGGAGGGTCGGCTTCCTTCGGCACCTGCAGTAGCAGGGCACGTAGGGCAAGTAGATGGTCCAACTGCTCCAAACCACTGTGTGTTTGCTATGGCAAGTGTGGGCATATTTATACCGTGAAGGTGCCGGGATTGACGTAAAGGTGGACATAATAACGTCATCAAAGAGTCTCAGTTTTTTGAAAACTCCATGAGTTCTTGGACAAGACAGTATTCAAGCAAGGGGAAGTCCCTTGCTGCTGAAGCCAAGTTTTCCAAGAAATCGTTGTAGATTTTCGGAAATAGTGGAAGCAGCCCTGCTGTATTTGGACTGCATGAGCTATGTCTAAATATGGTATTGATTCTTATGCCTATATAAGGATATGGAGAGTTATACCTATATAACGACATGAATCGGGAAAATTACAATAGGGTCCTAAAATGTTACATAACACTCTGAAGTCTTGGGCTGGGATATTACCCGTACACCACAACTGGCGCTGCTGCATGTAATGGAGAGGGTGGGGGGCAACATTTATAAACGACACCGTCTGCTGCTCGGCCTTACTCTGGCGAAACGTGACATTGCTAAAGCGTGGAAGGAGACGAGGGCCCCCTCGGTGGCGGCATGGAAAAATGGTCTTGACTTCTGTATGGGTTTGGAGCAACCCATATTTGTGGCCAGGGGGTGGCCACGTAAACATTATAAGATATGGAACCGATGGGCGGAGTATTGAGGTCTCTGGCTGGAACCTCCGGTGATAGAGGAGTCTTTGCAGCCGGTTTGAGCCGAGGTTTCTGTATGGGGTGCAGAGGGGGAAGGAGCCGGGGGGAGGGCGGTGGGCCTGGTCTGGGACATGTTGAACAATTTCCTTTTAATACAGTAGAAGTAGTAGTATGGACTTGTGTGATCTTTGGGGGGGTGGTAGTGAGGGGGGGTGGAGTTGGGGATGGGGGGTGGTTTTAGTTAATGGCCCTCTGTCTTGTATTGTTTCTCATGGGGAGGAGTTCAGGGGAGGAGAAACTGCAGTCGTTTACTGTTAAGAATGTATCGATATTGCTTTGGGAGATGACTCTGGTGTGCAGAGCCCTGCATGATATATGTGAATCGACAAATAAAATTTGTTTAAAAAAAAAAAGAAATGGGGGTCTCTAGTTGGCAATGGTTTGCACCGTTGTCCAAGTAGGGACTCTTCTTCCTAGGGAAGGTAAGGGAGATACACGTCTAAAATAACCCCTGCTCACTCCCTTGGCACGAGCAGACAGGCTTTTCTCAGAGGCCGCGTGTAAAGAATTTCTGAACACATACAGTAATACAGTGAAAACACTACAAATGGACACCCACCAGTTTAGAAAAATAAGAAATCTTTATCTAAACCAAACAAGACCAAAACGACAAAAATCCATAAATACAGTAATCAAAATATGACTTTCAAAAGGTAGACACAGTCAAACTATGGATGCAACACTTTCAACACAAAGCATCTTTGATGCGTCAGTTGCACACAAAAACAGCCACAGAGAAGGTGATGTGTCGGTTCCTTACGCCCAGGGAAGGTGATACGCTGGTTCCTTAATTCAAGGGAGGTGATGCATCGGTTCCTTATTGCCACGCATGAGAGGTTATGCGTCTGTTTCTTATTGTGCGGGGAGGTGATGCATCGGTTTCTTACTGCAGCCTCGGTGTTCTTGTAGACTTGGCGCCCCAGTGCGGTGTGTTGCGCACTGGGGTTTAGGCGTCGCTTTGCGAGGCTCCGCGTCCGGCGTCGGTGCTGGGGGCTGCATGACGAGGCTTCGCGTCTCCCAGCGGGACTCGGCACAGCTTCGGGTCATCCGGCGTCAGTTCCGAGAGGCTTTGCACGGTTTTGCGATGGCAGCTTGCAGAGAGCAGCTTCAAAACCCACTTCTGAGGCCTTTTGACTGCAGGAGACACCGCAGACTCGCAGAGTCCAGCAACACCAGCGGAGTTGCAGGAAGACTTTTGTGTGCCTGAGACTTCTTAACAGGAGGCAAGCTCTATTTCAAGCTCTTGGAGATCTTCTTCAAACAGGGTACACAGCACAAAACAAAGTCCTTTCTCCTTTCCTTGGCAGAAACAGCCACTGCTGGCCAACCCCAGACAGCAAACAGCACAGGGGCAGTATTCCTCCCCAGTTTCCCCACCTCTTCTCCTTAGCAAAGGTTTCTCTTGA
Source organism: Lissotriton helveticus (assembly GCF_964261635.1). NCBI lineage: Eukaryota > Metazoa > Chordata > Amphibia > Caudata > Salamandridae > Lissotriton > Lissotriton helveticus. The sequence continues at coordinate 294,350,396 of NC_136059.1, read as the reverse complement.
TTCAAAGAAATGATCTAAAAGTCTGGGCCCCTCTTTTTATACACAAAAATCTTTTGTTCTCTGAAGGCAGAGAGTGTCTGTACCCAGCCAAAACCAGTTATGTCCTCCCTGGTGCAGCTTCCTGGCAGGAGGTGGAGACAGCATTATTGAAGGCAGACCAGGCCCATTCAGGTGAAAGGAAATCTCCTCCCCCTACTTGCCAAGTCGACATGGCAGTCCCAGAGTGCACACAGGCTCTGCAATGGCAGGCCAGAGTTACATTTTACAGGCTGCTTCTGTGGGTGGCACAATCAGTGATGCAGCCCAGTAGCAGCAGTTGATTTACAGGCCCTAGGCGCACACAGTGCACTGTACTAGGGTCTGACTAGTAAATCAAATATGCCGATCGTGGAATCACTAATCCATAACACCAATTTACAAAGGTAGCTCTTGCACTTTGGCACTAAACAGCAGTGGCAAAGTGACCAAGCATCTAGACCAGCAAAATGGAGTCCAACACACAGCAAAACTACAGGAGGCAAAAGCAAAAAAATGCAGGGGAGATCCACACCAATGGTGCCATTTCTAACACTGTGCAACATGTGAAAAGCATTGACAGCTGATACAATTCGCATAGGCAAAACCTGTTGGCTTGTTTATTATCTTGCGTTTTCCGCTCAAGACGCTTTAGTCCCACTCCTTCACTTCTAGCAACAGAGAGCAAGTGCCTCTCCATCATGGCTATCATTCATTCGAGATTAGAGTCCTGAAACAGTCCTTACCCAGGTGCAAAAGTCTCCCTAATTAACTGTCTTTGATCAAACCTCATGGTAGAAGCGCTCCACTTCAGTTGAGCCGGAAATGGCTACATTGATTTCCCATTCTACAACGCAGTGTGCACCATGCAATACATGGTAAAACCATCTATTTCTAGCCATACATCTGAGATGTTCTCTTCCAAAACTCTTTGCTTATGTATTCCACGTGTCCACAAAGCCCGTTCTGCTGCATAACCTTCTCCATACAAGCACCATCTCTCTAGAATAGCATACCCAAAGAGCTTCACCTGATCTCTAATCATGTGTCTTTCTGGATTTCTTTAAAACCTGGCTTGCTAACTGCGCATCCCTTGTTGGAGCCTATTTCAGTTATCTAATAAAATTGAAACTTTCGCGCTTAAAAACGCTGTTGCATGCTCCAACATTTAGATAATGTATAACATTTTTTAGTTTTGGAGCGGCTCACGAGGGATTCAAAAGTCTGAAATGTTTATATATTTGCTATTTAGCTCAAGATACTATGAGTGTCACGGACAGTAACTCATAAATCCGTATGGAATTACTGACCCCACTTTCCCTCACGCAAAACCTGCTTGAACCATGTGAGATAAGACCGAAGGAAAGCAGCAGGTGAATCTGGCCAGGATGACCGGAGCAATGACCGCACAGCTGGCCCTGTTGCGGCGCACCCAAGCTGTAAGCAGACCTCACCTACGTGGTTTGGGAAGATAAACTATGCAGAAAATACCCAACAACTTAGGGAGGGGATGTTTCTTTGTTTACATTAAGGCCCTTGCACAGCTACTAGGCTGCTGCTATAATCTGATCCCTTGCTGCATTTTGTTGGCCACAGAGCCCTGGTTCCCAGATATCAGCTGAACAAGAAGAAAAGATACAGAGCTAATCTCAATATCCTCTGTGTCCTCATCATGCCACTTTAAGAAAAACAATTAGGATAGTGATGAACGTAGGAATGTATATAATAGAGGTATGAGGTGTAATTCATCTAAGACTTCCAAGCACATCTTCATCTCACTGGGATACTTGGTTCTGTAAAAATGTTTGTTTCTGTACTCAATTGATCCAGAGATGATTAAGAGCTAAGCATACACAATGGAATTTTGTACATGGGGTCTTGGGGTGAAAAATAGATCGCTCTAGGAAAAGCATTTTTTATGGTTGAATTTTGCATATTCATCCAGTACTTTACAACTTGCATCAAAATGTAAATAACACAAAACAATTATTACTTTATTTTCGTTAAACGCTTTCTGGTGGATACTCTAACCACAGATTCTCCTCCTGTTGAACTTCCCTAAGAGCCACACTGGATACAGAAACCTTTCCTGTATGCTAGAAGGTAGCCTCATTGTATTCCCCGGAGCCCTGGTCCCAGTTTTGGTGCCCTCCATCGTAACAACTGAGGTCCCACCAGTGGAAGTCACACTGGTGAACCTGACAGATCCATGGGTGGGGGTGGGCATGGGGGACTGGGGGAGGGAGGGAAGCTTGAAGGTGCTTTAAGGCAAACTTAATTTGCCCAGGAAAAACTAAAGCTTTACCTTCTTGAAGACCTCACTCACAATCACAAATGCCACTAGTGAATAAAACCAGCATGTACTATGCTCACACATCACAAGTGCAAATGTAGCAGACTTGGGTGCTAATTGATGTAGCATTAATCTTCATGTAAAACAAATCCTAGATTGGAATAATGAATACAAATGTGATACTCAATTTAGAGCTCCATAGCAAAGGTTAAGATGTCACTGTCTATTACAGAATATATTTGCAAAATATTTGTGGGCTCCTTGGTATAGTTTGTTTGTGTAGTTCAGCCAAGCGAGCACCACCTTGTGCCCTGAACTGTGCGGGGAAAGCCTAGGTAGGGAACTAACCATTTTAAGACAGCATGTTTGTAGTGGTTTTCAGAAGAGTATCTTTTTGAGATTCCAGTGTAAGTTCTACATCTAGAATTGCTTCTAGACTTTTTGTTGTGTTGGATTTGATTCTGAGGGTGTGTTGTAATTTAACAGCAATTAGATTGAGCATTAGTGAAAGACATCTTAGTTCTAGCCGTTATCTTGACATTTAACGGACTCCATTTTGTATTCATGGGAGCCATTTTGTCTGCTACATGCTACCTCGTGCCGACCATGTGCTCTGTCCTATCTTCCTGTTCATGGCACTTGAATCTGCCCAGCAACAGGCTATTATTAGCGTCCCCTTACTTTGCCGCTGACCGTTAGGGTTCACATCTGGTAGTGATTAGCTCTAGATTGGAATGTGTTTGTCAAACTGCCAAAAATTGTTAGCTCCTCCCACTGATCGATTGTGCCTCTCGATATTACCTTATATGTACATAAAATGTGCTCTTGTGCCTTGTACCGCCTTCTTTTGAGCCCCTGTGTGGGTATAAATAAACCATGCATTCTTAGCTCGTGGTGCTACTTCTTGCAATGCCGAAGGGTACCGTTTGAACCATAGCACCACCTCATGAGGTGTAATAAATGTTACATTTTCTATTTCCAGTTTCTGTGCCAACTTCTTTCTATTTGGTCTGAGGACTTCGTGCAGAGAAGGGCGACCCCCTTGCACTAGTGGGTCTGGCTGAGGCCTGCACGACAAATTGGCGCCCGACACGTGGGGCTCATCGACGATTCGGATGCCCGGAGGATTGGTCGTGACGAAGGTTTGGAATCTCGCTGAGGACGCGATCGCTGCCAGAAGAGTCCTGAGTCTTGGCATCCAAGGCGTTTTTTCCCTACTTTCCGATCTGACCATCCAAGCGGCGCCGGTCCTCGACTGAGATCTCATCTGTTGATTCGCCGTGCAGTGACTGTTTGGTCGAATTTAGAACTTGGCAGTTGGAATCTGGACATCCTATGATTGGTAAGAGCCGTTTTTCGGCACCTATTGTGGGTTTTGGATGCCCTTGTATGGTAAGGTAGTTTTAGGAACACTTACTGTGGCATACTTGTATTTGGAAAAGACTAGTCTAATTTGTATTTGGAATTTGGTATATATATGTGTTGCAACCCATATAGGCAGGCAATGTGAAGATTTTTCTTCAATTATTTGATTTGAACGGCGCAACGTACTAAAGGTACTTTAAGTGCTACTTTGTGTATAATACTGCATATTTTGCATTATTTCTGGCATGCCTGTTTTTAGAGCACTTCGAAGGTTGTGTGCTTTTGTAATGGTACCAATTTACGACTTGAGGAATCAAAGCCGGCTCCCCCAGAGGGGACGCCTAATAGAGTTATGTATGTCAAATTTGGTCTTTCTGCCATAATGTACAGCACGTTGTGGCATAAATATACCAAAAAGGATCCTGAGTTACGGTGGCCACTGAATGGGTCATTTGATGCACGGAAGGTTGAGTATGTGGAGCGATGTATGTTTGAGGGAAGGTCTAGACGTGATATGTTTGAATGCGTGCGTATGTGGGAGAAAGAAGTATGACAACAAGAGAAGCGTGAGCAAGCGTTGATTGAGAAAGAACAGTGAAAGAATGTGTATGAGAAAGCACTGGAGTTGAGAAAGTAAGAAGTGAAAGAGTTAAAAGAGAGAGAGGGGAAAGAACACAGGTTGCAGGTATCTGGCCAATATCCTGTCCGTCAGCCTCTCTATCCTGTCCTTAATAAACAGCAAGATGATTTTTTGTTACTAGATCGACCTCCACCTCGTTATTCCGTTCCGTCCGCGACGAGGATTCTGACACAGAGCAACAAAAAGCGTGGGACACTCGATCCATGTTGACTACTGAGCGTGCGTCTGAGGTCAGACAAGCTGCTCGTAAAGCATTAAGTAGTGCTGATTCTGCTCCCGATCTTTTAGCTAGTATACAGAGATGGTCGGAAAAGGAGCAGATATATTTCACTGCGACATTTGCTGCAGAAGTTATAGAATTTTTTCGAAAATTCTCTCCAATAATAGAACCTGATGATGTAGCAGCTGATTGTAAATCCATGTGTGATGGTCTTTTTCTTCTCTCTCAGGTGCCTGACACGATTAGACGGTTGGTTAAATTACGAACTGATGCGGTTCATTTGAAGGAGCAGAGAAAGCGTACGGATGCAGCTGCGCAGCCCAATCCATCCGGAGGGTCACAGTCTCCTATCTTCGGAACAGATAAGATGATGCCAGTCGAAATGAGGCCTATGCGGGAAGCCGCGCCCTTGTATGTTCCCCCTAAAGGAACGGGTGACGACGATAATAAAGATTCTGTTAATGCTAAAGGATATTTCATTTATAATTGGGTGTACACTCCTTGGAATAGGGCAGATGTAATGGCGCTTAAAGCAGCGTTACCCGATCCGCGTAAAAATCCAGCCGCTTTCTATGAGGAAGTTGAAGGCGCTTTAAATTCCTGTACTATGACCCTATGTGATATAGATTTATTTTTCGGCTTAATTTTACCGCCAGATATGTGGCGGAATGTTCGTAAAATCGATGATGGGGCTATTCTTGGTGCCGAATGGAAGGAATTAGAACAATTGGATGTGGATAGGGAGCCCGCTAAAAAGCCACATCAGTTAATACTAGATCTCCCCACAGCCATTTTAACTAAGCTTAAAATAATCATTCCCCCTAAAAAGATAGATTGGACTGTTTTAGCATCGTGTAAACAAAAGGCAGATGAATCGGTTTCTGATTTCTTTACACGCTTTGAGGCAGCTTTTCATGATTTTAGCGGTCAGTCTTTGACGGATGATACAGGTAGAAATCTGTTTGTCGATAAGTATGTTACGAATCTGTTGCCAGGGATAGCTAGCTGCTTAAAAGCCATTGAAAGTTCTTGGACTACATCCTCTCCAGCATCTGTTTTGACTATGGCTCAATATTATGAGCGTCAAGAATTAGAAGCGAAAGGTAGCGAAGAAAAGAAAACGAAGATTATGTTAGCCCAAGTCTATGGTCCGCCCTCGAGAGGCTACGAGAGAGGCTACGAAAGAGGTTACGATAGAGGCGGATGTGGATCTTTCAATGCCCCCTATACTCGTACGAATTTGTCTATCAATCAATGTGCGTATTGTAAGTAGTTTGGTCATTGAATGGCTGATTGTCCAGTGTTGCATGCCCAACAGAATTCACGGGGGCGGGGAAAAATGAGAAATCGTTCAGGTTTTTCAGGGCCTAGGGGAAATACGAATGATCGTGCTTGATTTGATACTAATGCACAAGCGCAGAATGGACAAAATACTTTTGTTAGACGAAATCAATATCAAATGTCTGATTATGTCCAGCCTGACCTTTACAATTCTGCTCATGCATAGGATTGCCTAGGATGGGATAAGGAATCAGTTGAAGTTCCAGTAGATCAGACGGGTCCCTATGTTACAGCACATGTTTTGAGTTCCAATGATCGGTTTCTGGTTGATACAGGAGCTACTCGTAGCGCTTTGTCTAAACAATTGGTTCTGAGGGCTCCCCTGTCTGGCGTAACTATTACTTCGATAGGTTTCGATGGAACACCTTCCCTTAGCCCATTGTCACAACCACTTGCATTTCATGTTGATAAATTTAGTGCTCCATGTCCGTTTTTGCTTCCCCCAAGCACACCAGACAATATTGTGGGTCTTGATATGCTGAAGTATTTCAGAGCCACAATATGATGTTCCCCCTGAAGGAGTGAGTGTCATTTTGAATGATAATCATTCCGAGCCTGAAAGAGTTTGTTTTGTTAAAGAGGATATTGCATTGGCTTCACTTCTTAAAACTTTGTGAGCTACCTCAGACACTGATGTGGGTCAAATGGTTATCCCACCAGTACAGATTAGTGTCAAGGAGGGAGCTGTGTTACCTCGTTTGCCACAATATATGATCTCACAGGAGGGAGAAGAAGCACTCATATGAATTGTACAAGATCTCATCCAAGTTGGAGTTGTTGAGGAAGTCCCATTTAATGTTTGCAACAGCCCGATTCTTCCAATACTGAAAAGAGACACTGACACACGAGTCTACAGATTCATCATAGACTTGAGGGAGATAAACAAGATTGTCGTACAGCAGTATCCTGTAGTTTCTGACATCACAACACTCCTTACTTTAGTTCCCCCGACTGCTACTACATTTTCGGTAATAGACTTGAAGAACGCTTTCTTTTCGATCCCTATTCATCCTGACAGCCGATACTTTTTCGGTTTCACTTTGAATAATCAATCGTATAGATTTTGTAGAGTTCCTCAAGGCTATACTGAGAGTCCGAGTATTTACAGTCATGCATTGAAAAAGAACTTGATTCTTTTGCATTGCCCTAAGGTGTAGCTCTCATACAATATGTCAATGACATCTTGTTGGCAGCTGACACCCCAGAACAGTGTGAAAAATGTACTCTGTCTTTGCTTTCTTTTCTTGCTTCACATACCACAAAGTGTCTCGAAAGAAGTTGCAATATTGTAGACCAAAGTTAACCTACTTAGGTCACCTTTTGTCTAAGGAGGGGCGTGCATTGACATCAGATCGTATACAAGCAATTTTAGACACGCCAGTACCTACCACACAGAAAGGAGTACGTGCATTTCTGGGTCTTACTTCCTTTTGCAGGCAGTGGATTTTGGGGTTTTCATACATTGTTAAGCCTTTGTTAGCACTTTTTACGAAAGACACTCCCGTACCCCTTCCATGGACAGATGAATGTGAAAGTGCTTTTCGACAGTTACGACAAGCCCTTTGTTCAGCACCAGTGTTAGGTACACCAGATTATACGAAGCTTTTTATACTTTACGTGCATGAGAAAGATGGATGTGCATTGTCAGTTTTAGTCGAGTTACATGGCGATAAGCAACGTCCTTGTGCTTATTTTTCAGCAGTTCTTGATCCTGTTGCTAGAGCATTACCTGGGTGTTTTCGCTCAGTTGCAGCAACAGCAGTGTCAATACGACAGAGTGAGGGAATAGTTTTGTCACATAAGCTGTTAGTGTTGGTACCCCATGCGGTTGATGCCCTTTTGAATCAGACAAAGACGCAGCACTTAATTAGTGCTCGTCTGACAGGATATGAACTGACATTGCTAGCTCCTCACATTACATTGAAGAGATGTGCAACTTTGAACCCAGCTACTTTGTTGCGTATCCGGTGCCTCAGCCACAAGAAACCCATGATTGTATATTTCTGACTGAGGAACAGTCAAAGGGTCGCATTGATTTGCAAGATACACCCCTTCCAGATGTGAATGGTGAATTGTGGGTTGACGGGCCTTGTTTGAAATTACCAGATGGTACGACCTCAGCCGCATATGCAATCACCACGCTTGAAACAATAGTAGAGACAGCTCATGTTGGACCCGGCCTCATGGCGTGGTCCTACCCCTCCCGCATGGCGGGGCCAGGACGACATCGGCCCTCCATCGAGCCACGGTCGCCCCCCTGGTCACTACCCTACACGAACTCCCGACGAGAACAGCCACCCTAGCGAACCACGACTTTTCCCCCTGGAACACGACGAACCCTGCACGCCCCAACGCTGCAGGTCCGGCTACCACTCCGGACCACCATTTCAGGCCCGACTCCATCTTGGGCCCAGCACGTCCCGAGCACGTGGCCTCGGCCTGACCCCGGCCAAGGCCCCAGCAAAGCCCCAGCAAAGCCCCGACATCGAGGCACCAAGATCCCCCCAGGTGGTAGACTGGTCACTCAACAGATCCAGGAAGAGGGGAGTTTCGATGGGCCTCCAGCCGTCCCCGGACGCCTGGTATCGATCGCCCCCCATCCTCCCTGGTCGCTGGCTCTACCCCCCTGCTGGGTGTCTGGACACCATCATCCCGGCCCCTCTGACCCCCAGGCGAGAGGGTCCGGACATCAAAGGACTCCAGTCCTATATCTGGGTTAGCCCTGGAGTAGGACGCCAGTGGTATCTTGGAGTCGAGAGCCCTGCTGACGCTGTCGCGGCTGACCCCGAGAAGTACTCGTTACCCTGAATCCTGAAACTACCTTTGGAGCCTGCTGGCGCTGCCGCGGTCCATCTTCGCTGAACCATCTTTGGAGCCTGCTGGCGCTGCCGCGGTTCATCTTCGCTGAACCATCTTTGGAGCCTGCTGGCACTGCCGCGGTCCATCTTCGCTGAACCATCTTTGGAGCCTGCTGCCGCGGACCATCTTCGCTGAACCATCTTTGGAGCCTGCTGGCGCTGCCGCGGTCCATCTTCGCTGAACCATCTTTGGAGCCTGCTGGCGCTGCCGCGGTCCACCTTCGCTGAACCATCCTTGGAGCCTGCTGGCGCTGCCGCGGTCCATCTTCGCTGAACCACCTTTGGAGCCTGCTGGCACTGCCGCGGCTCGACCTCTCGGAACCCCCCGGCTCGAGGATTGAGAGCTGTGCGCAGGGTATCCCTACGCCCAACCAGAACTGAGACTGTCCCGCTACCCTGTCCCTTGTCTACGAGACTTTACGGATCCCTCGATCCACTTGCATATATTGCTGAAGAGATTCAACCTTTATTCCTGATAAAGCCTAAGAACTTATCCTCTTGTGTGGTGTCCATTTGTAGTGGTGTGATTGCTCGGCTGTACGATTATAGGAGCGGACCCTCACCCAGGAGGCCTCTCGACAACGCTCGGCCACTTCCAGAAGGAAGGGTGGACCCAGGGGTGGTCAGTCAGACATCTTCTGCCTCCCCCGGGATCGCCTTTCGAACATTGGTGGCAGGCGGTGCGATCCGAGCCAACGCAAATGGTACAGAGAGTGACACAACCACTACCAACAGAAACACACCGCGACCATGACTACTCAAGAATCCAGACCGACAGCAGATTTCCAGAAAGAAAAAATGGAAGAGTACAGTCATAAGGAATTGAAGCAATTCTGCAAAGACCTGGGCATCGCTACCACTGGCCTAAGCACCAAAGAAGATTTTAAGTCGGCCCTACAAACATGGGTGGAGGCAAGAGCGACACCACCCCAGAACGAAGATAACCCGGGCCCGAACGGACTCCCGGAGACCGACGCAACCCCAGCGGGAGAAAGACCCGCAAACCTAGACACGGGCCTCTCCCACGAAGACGCCCAGGAGCGAGAGAGGAACCGGCTCCACGAATTGGAGCTCGCCCGACTCCGGCTAGACGGAGAACTACAGCTGGCAGAAAGAAAAATAGCCCTGGAGCAATTACGGCTGGAAGGAGACCTTGAGGAGAAACGGAGGCAGAGAGACCTCGAGAAGAAATTCACGTTCGAGCACGAACGTGGCCTTAAAGAGCTGGAAATCAAAGCCAAAACGGGTGAGGCCAGCGCCTCCGGGGGCAAGACCTCGCCCCCACCGGTGGACACGAAGGTAGTCATCCCCAAGGATCTCGTCAAAGAATACTATAAAAACGACGACACCCAACAGTGGTTCAAAGCATATGAAGTAGCCATGACCGCCCATCGAGTACCCCTCAAGGACTGGGGTGCCGGCTTGTGGGGAAAGTTCGTCAATGAAGGGAGGGATGCCTTGCTAGAGCTCCCCGATGCCGAGATGACCTCGTACGAACACATGAAGGCAGCCCTCCTCACTCGCTACGGACTCACCCCCGAATTGTACCGGCAGCGATTCCGAGACTGTAAAAAAATCCCCGGTACCAACTGGGTAGAGTACGTGAACTTTTTTAGTAGAGCCCTCGAGGGGTGGATCAAAGGCAGTCAAGTCACCACCTACCAGCAGTTGGTCGACCTCATTATATGGGAACACCTTTCCAACAACTGCTTCGTCGAACTCCGGCAGCATCTCCTCGACAGTAAACTGACAGAGCCACGGAAACTCGCTGTCGAGGCTGATAGATGGGTGAGCACCCGAGTTCCCCGGAGTCCGATGGGAGACTACGGCCGGGGGCCCCGGGGAACCACCGGCCCGAGGCGGCGGAGGAGGCCAGAGCAGGGGCCGGGACGCCCCCACGGGGCCATCCCCAACCTACACTTCGCCAACCCTGGGCCGAAGGGGGGCCCCTCCAGTACGACCGGGGTCTCGCTCAAACGTTACCTGCCACCGATGCCAGCGGCCGGGTCACTATGCTAATGACCCTCTCTGCCCGATGAACCAACGACCCGGCACCACCGGACCTCCAACCCGCCAGATCGCGGCCGCCGCCCTGGGTGAAGAAAGAACCGAGGAAGAGGACAACGACTACGAGCAGGCCGAGTGGGGGCCCGCCGCTATGTCCTTGGTGTGCTTGGGTGAAAGAGACATGATCCCCCGAGCCCCGATCCCAGGCAACACACAGAAGTACCGCCAATGGGTCACCATTAATGGACACCGGGCCGAAGCCCTCCGTGACACTGGAGCCAGCGTGACGGCAGTCCGCTGCCATTTGGTGACCCCTGAACAGATTTTGCCCAACGTCCTGTGCCCAGTACGGTCGACGGACAACTCCGAGAGCTTGTGCCAGATGGCACGTATCCCCTTCGAATGGGGAGGTGTCTCGGGCATGCTGAAGGTGACTGTCCGGGACGATGCCCCCGTGGACTGCCTCCTTGGGAACGACCTCGAAAGTTCCCCCTGGGCCCTCGTCGTGCGGTGAGAGCCTCTGGGGATGCTAGGTGAGAAGCCCTACCTTTCGCACAGAAGGACGCTGTGGAGAGTCTCATTTGGCTGCTGCCTTCCTGTATCCTCAGAACCTCCGAACCTCGCGGTACCCGCTGCGCGGGTCCCGCATCGCCCACCTCGCAGGGGAAATCATCACGGAGTAGAGCAGCAGGGCTGCGAGCGCCAGGACAAGGACTCCATTTCCCAGGAGTCCCTGTGTGATCATTACCTGCACCTGGACGCTCTCCCTGTTTGCCCCGCCCCCTGACCGCCGAGTGAAAAGTGCTTGCTGCCTCCTGCATTGCTGTGAGAAGCCCTACCTTTCGCACAGAAGGACGCTGTGGAGAGTCTCATTTGGCTGCTGCCTTCCTGTATCCTCAGAACCTCTGAACCTCGCGGTACCCGCTGCGCGGGTCCTGCATCGCCCACCTCGCAGGGGAAATCATCACGGAGTAGAGCAGCAGGGCTGCGAGCGCCAGGACAAGGACTCCATTTCCCAGGAGTCCCTGTGTGATCATTACCTGCACCTGGACGCTCTCCCTGTTTGCCCCGCCCCTTACCGCCGAGTGAAAAGTGCTTGCTGCCTCCTGCATTGCTGTGAGAAGCCCTACCTTTCGCACAGAAGGACGCTGTGGAGAGTCTCATTTGGCTGCTGCCTTCCTGTATCCTCAGAACCTATGAACCTCACGGTACCCGCTGCGCGGGTCCCGCATCGCCCACCTCGCAGGGGAAATCATCACGGAGTAGAGCAGCAGGGCTGCGAGCGCCAGGACAAGGACTCCATTTCCCAGGAGTCCCTGTGTGATCATTTCCTGCACCTGGACGCTCTCCCTGTTTGCCCCACCCCCTGACCGCCGAGTGAAAAGTGCTTGCTGCCTCCTGCATTGCTGTGAGAAGCCCTACCTTTCGCACAGAAGGTCGCTGTGGAGAGTCTCATTTGGCTGCTGCCTTCCTGTATCCTCAGAACCTCTGAACCTCGCGGTACCCGCTGCGCGGGTCCCGCATCGCCCACCTCGCAGGGGAAATAATCACGGAGTAGAGCAGCAGGGCTGCGAGCGCCAGGACAAGGACTCCATTTCCCAGGAGTCCCTGTGTGATCATTACCTGCACCTGGACGCTCTTCCTGTTTGCCCTGCCCCCTGACCGCCGAGTGAAAAGTGCTTGCTGCCTCCAGCATTGCTGTGAGAAGCCCTACCTTTCGCACAGAAGGACGCTGTGGAGAGTCTCATTTGGCTGCTGCCTTCCTGTATCCTCAGAACCTCTGAACCTCGCGGTACCCGCTGCGCGGGTCCCGCATCGCCCACCTCGCAGGGGAAATCATCACGGAGTAGAGCAGCAGGGCTGCGAGCGCCAGGACAAGGACTCCATTTCCCAGGAGTCCCTGTGTGATCATTACCTGCACCTGGACGCTCTCCCTGTTTGCCCCGCCCCCTGACCGCCGACTGAAAAGTGCTTGCTGCCTCCTGCATTGCTGTGAGAAGCCCTACCTTTCGCACAGAAGGATGCTGTGGAGAGTCTCATTTGGCTGCTGCCTTCCTGTATCCTCAGAACCTCTGAACCTCGCGGTACCCGCTGCGCGGGTCCCGCATCGCCCACCTCGCAGGGGAAATCATCACGGAGTAGAGCAGCAGGGCTGCGAGCGCCAGGACAAGGACTCCATTTCCCAGGAGTCCCTGTGTGATCATTACCTGCACCTGGACGCTCTCCCTGTTTGCCCCGCCCCCTGACCGCTGAGTGAAAAGTGCTTGCTGCCTCCTGCATTGCTGTGAGATGCCCTACCTTTCGCACAGAAGGACGCTGTGGAGAGTCTCATTTGGCTGCTGCCTTCCTGTATCCTCAGAACCTCTGAACCTCGCGGTACCCGCTGCGCGGGTCCCGCTTCGCCCACCTCGCAGGGGAAATCATCACGGAGTAGAGCAGCAGGGCTGCGAGCGCCAGGACAAGGACTCCATTTCCCAGGAGTCCCTGTGTGATCATTACCTGCACCTGGACGCTCTCCCTGTTTGCCCCGCCCCCTGACCGCCGAATGAAAAGTGCTTGCTGCCTCCTGCATTGCTGTGAGAAGCCCTACCTTTCGCACAGAAGGACGCTGTGGAGAGTCTCATTTGGCTGCTGCCTTCCTGTATCCTCAGAACCTCTGAACCTCGCGGTACCTGCTGCGCGGGTCCCGCATCGCCCACCTCGCAGGGGAAATCATCACGGAGTAGAGCAGCAGGGCTGTGAGCCCCAGGACAAGGACTCCATTTCCCAGGAGTCCCTGTGTGATCATTACCTGCACCTGGACGCTCTCCCTGTTTGCCCCGCCCCCTGACCGCCGAGTGAAAAGTGCTTGCTGCCTCCTGCATTGCTGTGAGAAGCCCTACCTTTCGCACAGAAGGACGCTGTGGAGAGTCTCATTTGGCTGCTGCCTTCCTGTATCCTCAGAACCTCTGAACCTCGCGGTACCCGCTGCGCGGGTCCCGCATCGCCCACCTCGCAGGAGAAATCATCACGGAGTAGAGCAGCAGGGCTGCGAGCGCCAGGACAAGGACTCCATTTCCCAGGAGTCCCTGTGTGATCATTACCTGCACCTGGACGCTCTCCCTGTTTGCCCCGCCCCCTGACCACCTCCTTCCGTTATTAGGAACTGTTGTACCCCGCAAAGCGGGAGCGCGCGGGAGCAGCCCGGGAGAAGCCCGGGACAAGGGCGGGACAGTCTGCGACAGTCCGAGACTGGTAGAGACTGGACTGGGCCAAGAACGCTGCCCTAAATACGAGCTGTGAGTTGCCTTCTATTAGTTATTATTGTGGAACCCTTTGAGTACTGCTATCTAACACTAGCGCAACACATTGTTCTACCTTCGCCTTTGTTCATTATTCATTGTGTCTCTTTGGGGAAAGGGTTACCTACTGCGGTTGCGTAGCATGTCGAAGTCAAAAACCCCCCTAGCAGTAAACACCCTCGACAACTATCTAGTTCAGGTGGTTGCCAAAATTAACAATGATAGAAGATCTTCATTGGGCTTGAGCCTATCCCCTCCATTGTCTATGGCAGAAAACACGCCTGTACCCGAGCCAGATAACGAGGTGTTTTTGCAGGATCAGCACGATAACAATCCATTAACACAGTTAATAGTGGCCTTAGCAGAGTCGGACACAGAGAGTACACATGAAGAAGAACTAGTGTTTTTAGAGGATGAACCCCCGGTACCGGTCCCAGCACCTAGAGGCACTAGAGGGGGGTCAAGGACCAACCCAAACGGGGTGGGTTACGCTCAAGTAAAAAAAGTCTAGAGACCCCACCCCCCAAAAGGGATGTAGATGATGAAAGGGGGAGAAAAACACTCCTGGATGAAGACCAGCTTAAGAAATTAGTAAATATCCTAGATACCAAGATTAAGACCATCACAAAACCTCTCCTGGCAAAAATTGACCATCTCACAGAGGAGGTGCATAGATTAGGGGGGCTCTCACAGAAGACGAAGAAGTGGCAAATATGACTAATCAAGTAGTATCTATAGTAGAGACCAAAAAGACTCCAACAGTTCCCTGTTCGGGGCCAATTGAGAATGTAGCTTCCCTCCCAACTATGACTAGTCACCTGGGGGGAGGAGGTCAGGATTTAGATAATGGGGTACCCTCAGGATTAGGCCCAAGGGAAAAGATTGGAGATTCCAGGACAGAGAAGGGCCCAGTAGAGCTAATAGTGGAGGCCTCCCCCTTAGTGCTGGTCTTGGCCAACGTCCCCCATTTGAAACCTGGGCAAAAAGAAAATACACCCTCCCTAATAAGTAAGGCCCTGCATTGGTTATCTCATAACATGTCATTTTCACCCGGGGGTATGCATCAGTTGGCAGAATAGATAGTGAAGGCAAGGAGAGTGGAATGGATTGGGGGTGGCCATAAAAAAGTTAGGGGGGACTGTGTGGTGTTGCACTTTACAGATCCGGAAGTTCTGCCAAACATTCTGTCGAACATATTTCCTCCCCAACGCCGAACCGCTGAGATTATCCCTTTAACATTAGACTTCTTTTATGCCAGTCGAGGTAACATCTCGAATCCTACCATCCTAAGAGCCAAATGGAACACTGTGGGAAAAAAGGGAAATACAATTGGTCCAAAAAACAGTTGGGGTGTGTCCCTTGAAAATAGATACTCAGCACTTTCAGATCTCAATGAGTGCGATTGACTTTATGGGACAGAAGCGGTAGTTGATTGCAATTCGCCCGGCCTCACAAGCACAAAGCCAAGTAGTGTCAAGGGCATCCCCGATCCTACTTCTAATAATCCCAGTAGTTATAGGACACGTAGTTCATCATCTAATTCTGGGCTAGTACCCAGTAGGCAAAATGTAGTGTCGTGCCAGGATATAGTTATACTAGATAACAGAAGTCTAAACCTCCTATCATGGAACCTTGCTGGAATTTCTAACAAAATGATCTCCCCAGAATGGTGCGAGTTCATAGAGCACCATGATATAATCATGTTCCAGGAAACCTGGGCAGTGAACCCGGTTTATCGGCATGGATTCCTACATTTTTATGTCCCAGCAAAAAAGAACCCCAAAGGGCGGCCATCAGGGGAATTGATTATCTGGGTGCGTCAATCCTTGCATTGTAATATCCAGGAAAGATCCCTCAATAATAGTGACATACTATCAATTAAGTTCACCTGGGCCAATGGCCATGAGATGGCCATTTATAACATATATGCTAGGGGAGTGGCAGGGGGAAAAACCTCTGAGGTAATAACAGCACTTGATAATGATCTTGAGCTCCTTCCATCTCATCTTTCTATCTTGGTGGGTGGAGACATGAATACGACCTTCGAACCTTTGGGCTCGGAGGACGGTGAAATGTCCTTAGAAGAGGATAATAAATGGGGAATCCCACAGTTGAATAAACGTGAGGCTAGAGAGACTCTAGTTTCATCCCTGTGTAGGCACACATTTATAGTCGACCTCACTTTAGTAAAGAAAAGACGACTTTGATAAAGTTCCTTATGTTTCTTAATTTTATTTCATTTTTCAAAATTTCTTAGGATAAGGCAGATTCGAACAACTGTAGTTTAAATCATTTTTCAACACTCCAGTTCAGGCACTGTCTATTGAGTGTGTCCAATGCATTTCGGGCATTAGAGATATGCCCTTCATCAGGGACTTGACACTAGAAGCAAATAAATGTGAACAAAATTTAGTTCAATTATAGTGAATTAAATAAGGAAACACACGTAGTTGATATCATTGAATACTAAACATTTTGTGCATGAACAGGTTTAAACAACAAGCAGTTTGCAACATAATGATCATGAACGTTGATACAAAGTTATTCATATGTCAAAGAAAGTGGCTCGGTGTGTCACTTACATGCCTGTGTTCAAAGTATTGGGTGAAATCTAAAAAAACAAAAGTTGTAAAGACCGCGGTTAGGACTTCTGGGCTAGATGTAAGGTGATTCATACAGGGTAGTCTAAACTAACAGAGGAATATGAACTGACCTGCTTGAGATCGGTAAATAAATTCGGTCCGGTACTCGTCTCCGCCAAAACGCCGGCTGAAAAATTGGGTTTGCCGCGTTCATTACATTCAAAACTATTGGGTCATGTGACGAGTCACATGGGTATCGGAACACTGTAGAAAGACTACGGTGTGGGGAAATCTACTCGTATTGCAAGGGAACTCCTGGGCACGGGTTTTTTTTAGAAAAAGGAATTGTTTTAGGATGCTGGTTGTTTAAGTGAATAAAAATATATTTAGTCGTGAGTCCTGTAAGCTATTCAAATAGCTAAAGGGAGGGTGATAGGAATCGTGCTGAAAAAATAGTGTCAGTGTGTGTGATGATGGGAACAAGCACAATGACAACAAGATAGGTATTCAGAGCAATTCAATTATAAATAACATGAGAATTCAATTCTCTCATTGAGTCACTATTTTTTCAGCACGATTCCTATCACCCTCCCTTTAGCTATTTGAATAGCTTACAGGACTCCCAACTGCTATCACCTCAGTTCGATCCCCCCCTTAGTCTACCCCTCATGCGTTTTTTTAAAACTCACACGTTTTTTGCCCTCGCCTCGAGATCACGACTAAATATATTTTTATTCACTTAAACAACCAGCATCCTAAAACAATTCCTTTTTCTAAAAAAAACCCATGCGCAGGAGTTCCCTTGCAATACGAGTAGATTTCCCCACACCGTAGTCTTTCTACAGTGTTCCGATACCCATGTGACTCGTCACATGACCCAATAGTTTTGAATGTAATGAACGCGGCAAACCCAATTTTTCAGCCGGCGTTTTGGCGGAGACGAGTACCGGACCGAATTTATTTACCGATCTCAAGCAGGTCAGTTCATATTCCTCTGTTAGTTTAGACTACCCTGTATGAATCACCTTACATCTAGCCCATAAGTCCTAACCGCGGTCTTTACAACTTTTGTTTTTTTAGATTTCACCCAATACTTTGAACACAGGCATGTAAGTGACACACCGAGCCACTTTCTTTGACATATGAATAACTTTGTATCAACGTTCATGATCATTATGTTGCAAACTGCTTGTTGTTTAAACCTGTTCATGCACAAAATGTTTAGTATTCAATGATATCAACTACGTGTGTTTGCTTATTTAATTCACTATAATTAAGAAACATAAGGAACTTTATCAAAGTCGTCTTTTCTTTACTAAAGTGAGGTCGACTATAAATGTGTGCCTACACAGGGATGAAACTAGAGTTCCTCTAGCCTCACGTTTATTCAATGTTTACTTGACGTCGGCGGACCCGCGACGCCTCCTGGTAGAGCACCAACAAACAATAACAAACAATTCTACAATTGAGCTAATCCTTTGATTAAATATAAAGCTGTGCATCAACCTTAAGAATTGGAATCCCACAGTTGGACATACCATTGGTCAAGAGATGGTCTGAGGTAGCAATTCAAATCAAGAGCTTGTGCCTAGCAAGGGGCCTAAGAGCAGCTAATGGTCGCACCCAGTCTGACCGACGGGGTGTTCACACATTTGATATTGGAAGGGGAAAAAGTCGAATAGATTATATCCTAGTAGACGTGAGGGATTGGCACAGGCTGGTAGATATGATAATCCACTATGCTTGATCATACAATTCAACCAGGGGGTGCCGGCTCCAAGCCCAGAAAGGGGCGCTGTCACTTTGGATATTATCTCTACAAACAACCAACGCCACTTAAGGTGGGGCAGATTGATAGAGAAGCCAGAGATGTTAGAAGACCTAAAAAAATGAGTTGTCTTTGAGATAAACATTATGAAAGAACATTGTACCGATCCCAACTTCTCCAGATTTATGGAGGAGACACACTCGGAGTTTTTTTCCAAAATTCAGGGCTTTTTTCTAAAACCAGCAGGCCAAAAAAAGGTGGCAAAATCACCCACAAAACAGGGGTGGTATGATCAAACACGTAGAAGTGCACGCCAGAAACTTAGTCTTGAGCTAAAGAGCCAAAACAGAGTAGGAGTGAGGAAGGCCAGGGATGTCTATAGAAAAGTACAAACCAAAGCTAAAAAGCTCTGGGACGAAAATCATTGGCTTGACCTCAAGTCAGCATGTGCAGCTAAGAAGCAAAAAGAGTTCTGGGCAATCATAAAATGGGATAGGGGGGGGGCAGCAGAGCGTCCACAAAACAATGTTGCAAAGAACCTATGGACTGACATCTTTAAGCCACAATATGCATGTAATCTGGACACAGGCCAATATCTACCTCCCCCAAAGGTCTTTTTTAAAGGCGACGTGTTCAGCTTGGGTGATGTAAACATAGCATTGGATGGGGTGACTGGAGGGAGAGCACCAGGAATGGACGGAATACCGGCCGATGTATTTTTAAGCGACCGGGCGTCATGGTGCCAATACTTTGTCTGGTTAGCAAATTCCATCGCCCATGGAGCTTCCATTCCCAATTCATGGAAGGGTGCGGAGATCATCCCAATCTTCAAAAAAGGTGATAAGTCACTCCCAAGCAATTACAGACCCATCAGTTTAATTGATTCTGCACAAAAACTGATGGGTCGACTGATACAAAACAAACTACAAGCATGGATAGATGAGAAGGAGGTTCTCTCCCCCTACCAAGCCGGCTTTCGCCCCCTAACAAGTTCTATTGATCAGGTCTTCTATTTTCTAACTTTGTATTGGAGAAATGTGACCTTGATCAATGGTCCATTGTATGCAGTATTTGTTGACTTGAAGTCAGCATTTGACCTAGTCCCGCGACAAAAATTGTGGAGCGTCCTCGCGGAAATGGGAATCAGCCCGAACTATTGTCATTGTTAGTCCGCATGCATGAAAATAATTACGCTAGGATCAGGTGGGGGGCCCAGGGCGAGGTAACTGATTCTTTCCCTGTAGAGCGTGGGGTAAGACAGGGATGCGTCCTGGCATCCACCTTATTTTCATTATATATCAATGGCATAGTGGACTATCTGAAGAAATCCCCTACGGATGCCCCAATACTTGACGGGGTTCGTGTGCCAGTATTAATGTTTGCTGATGACACGTTGCTGGTATCACGAACTCCTAGTGGCCTTCAGAAGGCAATTAATGCTTTCGGGGAATCCTGCCAAGCCATATAGGGGCACAATCACTTTCAATGGGGCCGCCTTAGAACAGGTGGATGCTTTTACATATCTTGGTATCTCCTTACAGGTCAATATGAAATGGAAGTCCCATATTGATTCAGCTGTTTTAAAGTTCCATCAACTAGCAGGGGCTCTAGCACTTAAACATAAATCTTCACTAACCAAACCTATCCATCCAGTGTTGGAGATTTATAGTATGAAGGTGCTAAATGCCTGTCTGTATGGTTCAGAGCTGTGGGGTTTTACTAACTTGAGTACTTTGTCCACTGCCGAGAACAAGTTTTTGAGACGTCTGGTCGGCGTTCCACAGAGCACACCAACAATCCCCTTGTTGTATGACCTGGGGAGGAAAAAGATTGAGGACCTGGCTCGACAGCGCCCATTATTATTCTGGAGGCGAATAATGTCAACGCCGGAGCTAGGTCATTATGCCTCCGCCCTCATGGACATTATCAAGAAGGACCGATTCCATGTAATAACATGGCTCAACGAGATCCGGAACCTATTAATAAAACTCAACCTAGTCCATCTATGGTCCAACACTGATCCAACTGCCTTCCCATCAAAGGAGATTGTGAAAAAAATGTATTGGGATATGACTTTGCAATCTGTGTTGACTTCTAACTCGCATTCCATGTTAACAGCCCGGTATTTGGAAATCAAATTTGCTCCATTTTGTGAACAATACTGGGACTTTATTACAAAACCCATGGACAGAAAATTGTACTTCCAATTTAGAGCTGGTAGTTTGCCCCTCAACGCTTTCACACAAAAGTGGTCGCCTGGTAATGTTAATGTATGCAACCATTGTAAAGACTTGGTTGAGGACATCTCTCATTTTTTGTTTGTCTGCCCTCTGTATGCTTCTCCAAGAAGGAGGTGGTTAAAACCAGCGTGCCAGAACTTAGGGACACGTAGGTGCCAGGAAGCACTTAGAATCTTGGGATCAAATAGCTCCCCTCCTTTAGCAATTGCAGTAGCAAAATATCTAGGATGGGCATGGATTATTCGCACTCGCACTTTAGCCAGTGGAGTAAGAAGAAATGTGTTGTGATTTCATGTAGATTAACTATTTAATTAATCATGTTTGGTGAACTGGAGCTTTTAGTACTAAATGCATTTCTTTTAGTTATGATTCGTCAGCATTCTGTATTTAATGCGTGTTTTAAAATGTGCCTGTATTTTAGAATAATATTTACTGATGTATAGGTTAGGGTGTTAATGCTTTTATGACAATGCTGTCGAATAAAGCTTTTGAATTTGATTTGCTAGGACTTCCCGAGTGGGTCTGTGCGACCACTCGATCCATGACCGCCCGGGCATCCGCCCCGAACGAAGACACCCTGCCTGAAGAACTGGAGTGGCCCGCGCCTCTGCCGCCCGCCGTCCCCGAGGACGCCGACCCTGAACCCGGGCCCCAGGGGCCCAACCATGAAGACCTCACCGAGCTCGGCCACCTTCCAGAACTAGCCCAATGGCGCCAAGAAGGTGGCCCCACCCGTGAACAGTTCCGGCAGGAACAGAAAACGTGTCCTTCCCTCGAGGGAATCCGACAACAAGCCGCCGCTCAAGCTGCCGGAGACTCCTCGGGGTCCCACTGGATCTATTGGGACCACGACCTCCTCTACAGCGAGCAGAAGATTGCCGAACTGGGGGCCAGCCGAGTGCTGGTGGTCCCCCTCCGATTCAGAGACTTCCTCTTGAACCTGGCACACGACGTGCCCCTCGCCGGGCACCTGGGGCAGGACAAAACCTACAGCCACCTGGTGACACATTTCTACTGACCGAAAATGCGCAACGATGTGAACAATCACTGCAGAACCTGTCCGACCTGTCAGGCCAGCGTGAAGAGCGGGGGGAAAGTCAAGGCCCCGCTCCAACCTTTTCCCGTGGTAACAACCCCCTTCAAGCGAGTGGGGATCAACATAATGGGGCCCCTGGACCCCCGCACCTCTCAGGGACACCGCATCATCCTCGTGGACCATGCCACCCGCTACCCGGAAGCCATCCCCCTCCGAACCATCACGGCCCCCGTGGTGGGCCGAGCGCTAATGGGGATCTTCTCCCGAGTCGGCTTCCCCCGAGAGGTCGTGAGTGATCGAGGCACAAACTTTATATCAAAGTATAGGCGGTCCCTGTGGCAACAGTGCGGGGTCACCTATAAGTTCACCACCCCATATCACCCCCAAGGAAACGGACTTGTGGAGCGGTTTAACCGAACACTCAAGGGGATGATCAAGGGCCTAGAAGAGCCACTCTGACGCAAATGGGACGTCCTCCTGCCCTGTCTCCTGTTCGCCTATCGGGAGGTGCCCCAGAAGTCCCTGGGGTTCAGCCCCTTTGAACTATTGTACGGGCACCCTGTCCGATGCCCCCTCAGCCTGGTCAAAGAAGGCTGGGAGACGGCCATCCGAGATGCTCCACCGGATGTCTACCGGTACCTCCTGACCCTCCGTAACCAGACTCGGAAGTTCCGGGAACTTGCCGAGGCCAACCTTGAAGCCAGTCAGGAGGAGATGAAACTCTGGTATGACCAGAACGCCTCGTCCACCGAGTTCGAGCCGGGCCAGCAGGTCTGGGTCATGTCTCCGGTCGAACCTTGTGCCCTCCAGGACAAATGGACGGGGCCCTTCAAAGTGGTGGAGCGCAAGAGCCCCGTCACCTACCTGGTGGACATGGAGTCCCCCCGGAACCCCCTCCGGGTTCTACACGCCAACCGGCTCAAGCCTCACTTTGCCCGCACAGAACTGAGCCTACTGCTGGCTACAGATGACGGAGCCGAAGACGACTCCGAGCCTCTACCGGACCTCCTGAGCCCCGCCGAGAAAGACGGCTCCGTCGAAGGGGTCATCCTCTCTTCCACCCTGACCCCAGAACAGCACCAGGACTGCCGAAAGCTGCTGGGGCAATTTGCGGACCTGTTTTCCCTCACCCCCGGGGTCACCCGCCGTACGACACCGGGCTTTCCGAGTTCCCGACCGAGTTCGGGCCTGCATCCAGTCCGAAGTTGCCAAGATGCTGGACCTGGGGGTGGTCGAACCCTCAGACAGTCCCTGGGCCAGTCCCGTTGTCCTGGTCCCTAAAGCCGCCGCCCCCGGCGCGCCCCCAGAGCTCCGGTTCTGTGTCGACTACCGGGGACTGAATGCCGTCACCAGGACCGACGCCCATCCCATCCCCCGGTCAGATGAACTGATCGATCGCCTGGGGGCCGCCAGATATCTCAGCACCTTCCACCTCACGGCCAGATATTGGCAGATCAGCCTCACCCCTGGTGCACAAGAGCGATCGGCCTTCTCGACACCCGACGGCCACTTCCACTTCAAAGTGATGCCCTTCGGCATGAAAAACGCCCCCGCTACCTTCCAAAGACTAGTGAATAGAGTGCTGGCGGGGCTGGAAGAGTTCAGTGCCCCTTATCTGGACGATATTGCGGTGTACAGCCTCCACTGGGACGATCACCTGAAGCACCTCTGGGAGGTCCTGACAGCCCTCCGACGGGCCGGCCTGACAGTAAAGAACAGCAAGTGCCAGATAGGCCAAGGGTCCGTGACATATCTGGGGCACCGAGTAGGGAGCGGCCAGGTGGCTCCCCTCTAACCAAAGATTGACGCCATACGGGCCTGGGAGCCCCCGGTCACCCAGACCGCAGTCAGAGCCTTCCTGGGGCTCACGGGATATTACCGGCGCTTCATCAAAGGCTATGGAAGCATTGTGGGGCCCCTCACTGAACTGACCTCCAAAAGGCTACCACAGAAGGTGCACTGGACCCCCGAGTGCCAAACAGCCTTCGAGACTCTAAAGACTGCCATGTGCACCGCCCCTGTGCTCCAGGCCCCCGACTACAGCCGAGAGTTTGTGGTCCAAACTGACGCCTCGGAGCACGGCATCGGGGCGGTCCTATCACAAGTTAACCCTGAGGGAGTCGACCTTCCTGTGGCCTTCATCAGTCGGCGCCTGCTGGCTAGAGAAGAATGATGGAGCACCATCGAGAGGGAAGCCTTCGCCGTCGTTTGGGCCTTAAAGAAACTCCGGCCCTACCTTTTCGGCACCCACTTCCGGGTACAGACCGACCACCGGCCCCTGCGGTGGCTGATGCAGATGCGGGGCGAGAACCCGAAGCTATTGCGATGGTCCATCTCCCTCCAAGGGATGGAATTCACTGTAGAACATCGCCCTGGCAACGACCACGCCAATGCTGATGGCCTGTCCCGGTTCTTCCGCCTCGGCGAGGAGAACCCCCAAGAAGATGGGTGACTCTCCCCTGCCTTCAGCTGGGGGGGACGCATGTTGGACCCGGCCTCATGGCGTGGTCCTACCCCTCCCGCATGGCGGGGCCAGGACGACATCGGCCCTCCATCGAGCCACGGTCGCCCCCCCTGGTCACTACCCTACACGAACTCCCGACGAGAACAGCCACCCTAGCAAACCACAACTCTTCCCCCTGGAACACGACGAACCCTGCACGCCCCAACGCTGCAGGTCCGGCTACCACTCCGGACCACCATTTCAGGCCCGACTCCATCTTGGGCCCAGCACGTCCCCAGCACGTGGCCTCGGCCCGACCACTGCCAAGGCCCCAGCAAAGCCCCGACATCGAGGCACCAAGATCCCCCCAGGTGGTAGAGTGGCCACTCAACAGATCCAGGAAGAGGGGAGTTTCGATGGGCCTCCAGCCGTCCCCGGACGCCTGGGATCGATCGCCCCCCGGCCTCCCTGGTCGCTGGCTCCACCCCCCTGCTGGGTGTCTGGACACCATCATCCCGGCCCCTCTGACCCCCAGGCGAGAGGGTCCGGACATCAAAGGACTCCAGTCCTATATCTGGGTTAGCCCTGGAGTAGGACGCCAGTGGTATCTCGGAGTCGAGAGCCCTGCTGACGCTGTCGCGGCTGACCCCGAGAAGTACTCGTTACCCTGAATCCTGAAACCACCTTTGGAGCCTGCTGGTGCTGCTGCGGTCCATCTTCGCTGAACCATCTTTGGAGCCTGCTGGCGCTGCCGCGGTCCATCTTCGCTGAACCATCTTTGGAACCTGCTGGCGCTGCCGCGGTCCATCTTTGCTGAACCATCTTTGGAGCCTGCTGGCGCTGCCGCGGTCCATCTTCGCTGAGCCATCTTTGGAGCCTGCTGGCGCTGCCGCGGTCCTCCTTCGCTGAACCATCCTTGGAGCCTGCTGGCGCTGCCGCGGTCCATCTTCGCTGAACCACCTTTGGAGCCTGCTGGCGCTGCCGCGGCTCGACCTCTCGGAACCCCCCGGCTCGAGGATTGAGAGCTGTGCGCCGGGTATCCCTACGCCCAACCAGAACTGAGACTGTCCCGCTACCCTGTCCCATGTCTACGAGACTTTACGGATCCCTCGATCCGCTTGTATATATTGCTGAAGAGATTCAACCTTTATTCCTGATAAAGCCTAAGAACTTATCCTCTTGTGTGGTGTCCATTTGTAGTGGTGTGATTGCTCAGCTGTACGATTATAGGAGAGGACCCTCACCCAGGAGGCCTCTCGACAATGCTCGGCCACTTCCAGAAGGAAGGGTGGACCCAGGGGTGGTCAGTCAGACATCTTCTGCCTCCCACGGGATCGCCTTTCTAACAGCTCGTATACCACAGAAATCGGCCCAAGCAGCTGAATTGATAGCTTTGACACGAGCATGTGAGCTTAGTACTGATTTGTGCGTGAATATTTACACAGATAGCCGCTATGCTTTTGGAGTAGCGCATGATTTTGTCCGACTCTGGAAGGAAAGAGGTTTTCTTACATCTCACGGAATGCAAATAATGCACGGAGAATTAGTGCATAATCTTTTGATTGCATTGACATGCCCAAAGAAAGTAGCCATAGTGAAGTGTAGTGCGCACAAGAAAGTGACAGACAAGATTGGACAAGGTAATGCCTTTGCAGACCACGTGGCACGTGAAACTGCGACACAAAGAAATACTACTGCTATGTATGTATTGAAGTCACAAGCTGAGAGATGGCATGATGCTAGGCAAGAAGTACGAGAGATACAGGGGACCGCCTCTGACAAAGAACGTGAGCAGTGGTCTAAAGAAGGAGAGTTAGATGATGAAGGTTGTTGGAGGAATAAGCAGATGGATAGATGGAAGCTACCTATAGATTTCGTACCACCTATGGTTCAGATGGCACATGGGCTAGCACATGTTGGAGCATCCGCAATAACGAAAATGCTTACGCAAGTTTGGGAGCATCCAGAAATTGCTAGCACAGCTAAGAGAGTAGTACAGTCTTGCTTCATATGTTTACAATACAATCCTGGAAAAGGAACCCGAGTTCCATCTGGAGGTTTTGCTACACCAACTGCACCTTTTGAAGTCTTGCAAATGGATTACATCCAACTTGAGCGTTGTAATAACTTAAAGTAAATTCTAATGGTGGTTTGTGCCTTCAGTAAATGGATTGAGGCGTACCCCACAAAGGACAATACTGCTATTACTACCGCTAAGGTGCTACTGAAGACATTTTTCCCGAGGTTTGGTGTTTGCAGACTCTTATGGAATGATAACGGACCTCATTTTGTTGGGGAAGTTATCAAGTATGTCTTGAAGGGATTAGGAATTAAACAGAAGTTCCATGCAGTGTTCCAGCCACAATCGGCAGGATTGGTGGAAAGGTATAATGCTACTCTGAAGCTGAAAATTGCGAAAATTCAAGCTTCTACACACTTGAGCTGGTCAGATGGGTTGCCATTGGCATTGTTATCCATCAGATCAGTACCACATTCTAGAACGGGTCTTACCCCGTAAGAAGTGGTATTCGGACAGCCTATGAATATTTGGGGAGTTCCAAAACCGAGTTCTGTGTATGATGTACCTTGTGTCTTGATGAATGACTATTTGGCACAGTTAACCAACAGTTTGGTTTCTATTCATCAACAGGTTTGAGAAGCACTTCCTGACAGATCTACAGGTGAAGGCCATGAGCTTCGTCCTGGCGATCTTGTGATGGTTAAGGCGTTCAAGAGGTCAAGCAGCTTGGAGCCGAGATGGCGTGGACCAGAACAGGTGCTCCTTGCCACAAGAACAGCGGTTCGAGTCACCAACAAGAAAAATTGGGTGCATAGTACCCATTGTCGGAAGGTATCGTCGACCTTGGTGGAACCTGCTGTGCTGACCGATCATCGAGAGATCTTGACCACGGAGAAAGGCCCTGCTGCATCACCTGACGAATCTGCGGAGTTATTTCCGGACCAGACGATTCCTGGAGCAACGCGATACAATTTGAGACTGAGGAAAGAGTCTACAGTTTTTTGAGAGAGACAGGATGAGCAACTACCCTGGGTAGTGGAAACGGAATGCTGATATGACAAGGGAGGGGGATAAGCCCTGCGTAGTGTAGTGACACCTGTCTTGATCTGCGGTGAAGAAAACAACGTCTACCCACGGGAGAAGAGCTCCTACGATCATTTTTGTTTTTGTTGTTTTTGTTCTGTTTTTAGAGAAAGTTGATTTTGTTGCCATGATGACCACTAAGAAAAAGATATTAGGAGTTATAGGTGTTTTTGCTGCTCTGACAATTATAGCAGTGATCACCTGGTCTATTGAAATGATGGCTCCTGCTCATGAGTTTTTTGTGGTTCCTACTACTCCAGTCCCAGAAGAGCACCAGCATTTCACTCCTCCGTTTCATGAGCAGAAGCATCGAGAATCTTACCTTAATAATACGTTTGTTCAGATGCTCCACCACACACACAACGAGACGAATACCACTAATTGTTGGATATGTGGTATGCTTCCAGCGCATCAAAAGAAAGGAGGAACGCCTATTATTCCACTTCCTTTCTCGCATAATGGTTCTTGTCGAGCCTGGTACACTCTTTTGTTTGCAACTAGGAAACCTACAGTAGGTGGACTTCTTTTTCGTCTGAATAAAGAGTGTTATCAAGACAAATATGGGTATCCTCAAGCAAATGGAACTATATGGGAATGGGAGGAATATCAACCGGACAATGCTTCTACGCCATATGTATTCACCCACACGAGAGACTTTACCACAAGCAACCAGTCTGTGATCACTGTTACAAGGACTAAAGCAGACTTATGTGTACAAAGTACTGGACGAATTCCAATTGGAACTAGTGATTGTGTTACTGTATTAAATATAGATGGAATGAACAATAGTTCATTTCTGGCCTCACATAACACATATTTAGTATGTGGAAGTCATGGATATCATAGACTACCAGTGGGGTGGTCAGGTGCATGTTATGTTTCTTTTCTATTGCCTCCTGTTTTCCTGGCACCTGCCTCATACCACCGAGATTTTAAACTGTTTAGAAATATTTCAATAAATCGTTATAAGAGGACAATAAGAATTGATGAAGTGGATCAAACAGACACTAGTCTGCAGCAATATGTTGATTTTAATTTGGGCCTGTTTCCTTTTGTGGGTGCTGCATTAAATAGCAGAAAAGTGCGACGATTGACTAGAGTTGTGGAAGCTGTCACTAATCAAACTGATATAGCTCTTGGAAATATTACTGAGGAGTTACAAATTGCTAGGATTGTAGCTCTCCAAAATAGGATGGTGCTAGACGTTATGTTAGCAGATAGAGGAGGTGCATGCAAAGTTATCGGTAGAAGTTGCTGCGTTTTCATCCCAGATAATTTGCCCTCAGTGTATGATGCAATTCTTAAACTGCATAAGATAGCTGCAGATATTCATACTAAAAATGGCACCTGGACTTTTGCTGGTTGGTTTTGGGCTCTAGTTTCTGCCTGGGGTTGGAAATTACTGACTGTTCTCTGTATTGCAATTGCAGTGATTTTCACCTGTTGTATGTGTATCCACTGTGGGCCAATACTATGTTCTATGTGCATAACTGCTTGTATACCATCCAAGAAGAATACTGTGAAAGCACAACACATGTTAGATAAAGAAGTAGCTGATATGATGCGTATAGATATACAGGATGAATGTTTAGATCCCAAAAGAGCGTATGTCTTTAGCTAATGCTAAAAGGGTCGTCTGTTGTAATTTAACAGCGATTAGATTGAGCATTAGCGAAAGACATCTTAGTTCTAGCCGTTATCTTGACATTTAACGGACTCCATTTTGTATTCATGGCAGCCATTTTGTCTGCTACATGCTACCTCGTGCGGACCATGTGCTCTGTCATATCTTCCTGTTCATGGCACTTGAATCTGCCCAGCAACAGACTATTATTAGCGTCCCCTTACTTTGCCGCTGACCGTTAGGGTTCACATCTGGTAGTTATTAGCTCTAGATTGGAATGTGTTTGTCAAACCCCCAAAACTGTTAGCTCCTCCCACTGATCGATTGTGCCTCTCGATATTACCTTATATGTACATAAAATGTGCTCTTGTGCCTTGTACCGCCTTCTTTTGAGCCCCTGTGTGGGTATAAATAAACCATGCATTCTTAGCTCGTGGTGCTACTTCTTGCAATGCCGAAGGGTACTGTTTGAACCGTAGCACCACCTCATGAGGTGTAATAAATGTTACGTTTTCTATTTCCAGTTTATGTGCCAACTTCTTTCTATTTGGTCTGAGGACTTCGTGCAGAGAAGGGCGAACCCCTTGCACTAGCGGGTCTGGCTGAGGCCTGCACGACAGGTGCTACACCCAGGTCTGATGGGATCTCATCTACTGGTGGCCAGTTTTGACATCTATGGATTTTGGTTTTGTCTGAATTGTCTTTAAGGTGATTGGTGTGATGTAAAATCCATAAGGCCAAATTCCATTTTAAGTACTCCCCAACAACAATTGGGTAACGGGAGTGGCCTTATTCCCAATTTTAGGCAGAATTATTGCCATGTCTGCCACTGTTGCAGAAAATGTCAAGTCATTTGACTAATGACAGAGATGTAACACCTGATGAGACATCGGCCTGGGACAAGTGTCTACTTATCACCATGTCCAGGTCAAATAAGAACAAATGCAGACATATAGCCAAAATAGTGTAGTCTAAATTGACATACTATCACCGTGTATGTTCAGAAGGAAATGTCTGGAACGTACACCTTGATGCACAGAATTTATGGCTGACATTCTTAAACTTTTGTCAGAAATTCCAATCTCTGATAAGATTTAGTATATAAAGGCTGGCACTTGCCAACTTGTCAGGAGAGATCATTTGCTCAGATTATCATACAAGATCCTGCCAAAGATGGTCTCACTAATTGCCAGCGCACTTTGAAGATGCTGTATCTTGCTTGATACTGATAAAGCAGAGTTCCAGAGGAAGGCTGCTACCGAAGAGCATGTTTGCCCCTTGCAGGGAGCACTGCCTTCACGCCTCCACTGATAACAGCAACTGCTGTCAACAAGGTATGCAGTGTTGTTGCTTTGCCCTAGAACTCTAGATTGCAAATTGTTCTACTCTACAAGCTCTCAGTGTAGCACATAAAAGTATGTTTTAGATGACCATTTAACCATTCACAATGTGTATTCTTGCTGTGTTTTCCCAGCAGCGTACTCCATTCCTAAGCACCGTCACTCAATCAGCTGCACTTCATACTCTGGCCACTTCCTCTGCTCAGTCTTGATCCAGGCAAGCAGGGAGAGAAGGTCTCTCGCATCTCCTGTGCCAGAACTACATGAGTCAGCTGCCCCAGGTGGGATACCCAGGATCCAGTTATTGCCTTGGCCCTTCTATTCTTTTTACTTTTATCTGTAGTTTGACTGTCATTACCTTTTCCTACAGTTAGCAGCATGTGCTTGTCTACCATTGGAGACATTTTGCGCTGGGAAAGCGATACTCATGATGCATTTACAGATATGCATTTTTTGCTTGCTATTTTGCATTGTCCTTTATCTTATCTTTCAGGTTGGACGATCATTATCTTTGCTATTTTTCTTTTAGTGGGAATTCCTATCACTACACATCACGGTTAAGGTGGAAGGAAAGACTATAATTTTTTAGGCCAGGAGCACAGTAAATCCTTTTTGGACTGGAGGGCACAAAACATGTCGACCTGACTACACCTGACCTGAATACACACAGGCTTATAACTACTTCGCACACCAACAGTAGCCTTGACCCATTTACAGGTTTTTCAATTCTGCCAGGAGAACCATTGCATTAAAAAACAAAAAAATTATTGGTAACGGCTTACAAGAGCGCACAGCACAGAGTCCAGGTATAAGTGATAAGGCAATAAATCTATTAGGTGCTCTGGAAGAGGTGGGGGACTGGTTACCACAGTCTCCAAGACAAACCAATGGTCCAAACAAATACTGTGATCTTCCGAGCACTCAATCATATATCAAAGAGTCTTTATATAGTTTTCACTATATCTTTTAATGTCCAATCTTCTTTCCAATTCAATCCAATTTTCCTCAAATGATTATTCGCAGCCAACGCACGTTTCGTCAAGTCCGTTTAGGACTAGTGACTTCCTCAGGGCTGCAACCCAAATACACACAATCAGTTTTGAATTACACTCATTAAAGGTAACAAAACAAAATACTATCTACATTTTCCAACATAAATTAACTATTAATCATTCTTAATAGTTCCATCTGACCTCAACTTAGGTCCAATACGTGTTTACAAGTATTAACACACTGGTTACATAAAGAAGACCCAACTTTACCAAAACCGTGTTGATCACATCATTTAAATGCAAATCATATACATTACAAAACATCACAAGCTATAATTGCATATGGGTCATATGCGAAATAATTTTATATAGGGTAAAAGGTTTTGGTCCCTGACAACACCCTTAGCTTACAGGTTCTCTGATATATCTCCACAAACCACCTGTCTAAAACTCACCTATTTCCAAATACGTGTCCACACTTAGTTTGTCCACATGTAGTAAACCCGATAGTTGTCAAGTATATATCTCCCCATCTGTAAATAAAATTGACAGATACTGCTGTCAAGTACTAAACACGATGTTAAACTAGTCAGGTAATAGCCAGTAGCTCCAATGTGGGCAATATAGTTGTAGGCAAACCTCTGATGACACTCACCAGATTGCAATAAAATTGTTTATCGAGTAGTCTAGACTCCAACATCCGAGTAGATTGTAATCCAAAATGTTTTCCAGTCAAGTGACTAAGTCACTACCTAAAGTAAAGTAACAGCGCAATCAGTACTCTAATTTAACATATAACGATGTGAGCAAAGTAACATCAAACTGCATATGTCTGTTCCATGTCTCTCACCTTGTACTTCTATATCAGCGTATCCCCTTTATTATATATGTCTTCTAGTCTCTCATGTATTCTCACATAATTTGCCCACGTGTTCGTGTCTAGTAAGATAAAATAACAGGATATACTTGTAGACTCCAAAACCGCTATAGTAAATAGTTACAAAGTAATACTCATGTCGCGTGCTTACCATCAGTCAGTCCGAAGTATTCCGACTTTGGCGTTCAGCACGGGTGCCATCTTGGAGTGGCAATTTATAGTAAATAACACGGGCGCCATCTTTTAGTGTCCAATATCAGTCTTTAGCGCGGGTACCATCTTGGAGTGACATTATTTACTAGTACATGCGGGCGCCATCTTATAATAGGTTTTGATTGACGTTGTAATATCCAACTAAAGTATTCAACGCGAGTACCAACTTCAAGTGTTATTTATGACCAGTATAACAGGCGCCATCTTATGAAGGGTACTAAATAACGTGAACCCAACGGATTCACAATAAACTCAATATCCCGTTTTAATTATCTCACTATTGTTTCGGACCATAATTATTATGTCATATTGTAGTTCTTCGTGATTGTTAATATTATTCAAATATTTGGACAAGTTACAAGAGAAGTTTGATTATCATTCTCTCAGTGTTATATAAATTATTGTAGCAACTATTCCTTGCTAACACTCTCTACAACCTGCAAGCCACAGGGGTCCCCAGGTATACCACCACCTTTCCCCGAATCATCTTTACATAGCATCCATCAGATTTAAGTGTTCATCAAGAAAAGACAATTCCGAGAGATAGTAGGTTTAAAAAAATCAGAATCAATTCTGTACACGACCCCCATAGGTCAATACGTCAGTATATACTAACTATGTGGGTCATTATACTTTCTCATCATGTAGAGTTATCAGTGTTGGGAGACATTTGTATACATAGAAAAAAGAGAACAAATGGCACCAAACATACAACTTATATTTTTTTCTACTGTTATCCCTACATTCTCAGCTTCCTAAGTAGAACTCATACTCATGGTCAACATTAAGACCACACTCAACCGCTTTGAGTCTGATCAACCAGAGTACCTCACGCTTCCTCAAAGCCAACAATCTATTGCCCCCTCGTGGGTCTGGTTTGATGTGGTCAATCCCATGATAGCTAAAGACATGTTGGTCCTTATTCTCAAAATTCTCAACAACGTGTGACGCAATTGGGTATCTTGTATCTCCATTCTTTAGGGCCCTAAAGTGTTCAGCAATTCTCTCTCTGAGCCTCCTCTTGGTACTCCCTACATAGATTTTGCCACACTTACATGAAATCACATATACCACATAGGCTGTGTCGCAATTTATAAACATGCCAATAGTATATTTACCAGAGTTATTATATTCAAAACACAGCATCTTCTTCATCGCCCATCTACATGATATACATCTTCCACATCTATAGAAGCCTTTGAAGCTGCTCAACCAATCTGCTTTATTTTGTTTAGTCGGGTAGCTAGGACTCAACAAGTTCTTCAGCGTTGTCCCTCTTCTAAATGTCACACTGGGTCTTTCATAAATAAACGGTCTCAAGTCATTATCTATACAAAGTAGGTGCCAATATTTGTTCAAGATAGTAAATAACTTAGAACTGTCCATCCCATAGTTGGTTATTAATCTAACCTTCTGATCTGCTGGTTTACCCGCTTTGTTTCCTCTGATCAGTGTAGTCTCTCTTTTCACTTTTTTCACTCTTGATACAGCTTTAGTAACTACATTCTGTCTGTAACCTCGATTAAAAAATCTAGATGACATATCTACTATATTCTGTTCAAATTCAATATCAGATGAGCAATTGCGTCTGGCTCTAATTAGTTCACCATAAGGTATAGCTCTCTTCTGATAATTGGGATGACAGCTCTCAGCATGCAAGATCGAATTACAACTTGTAGGTTTGCGAAACATCCGACTTTGTATCTTAGCCCCTTCCACATACAACTCCACATCCAAGAAGGTAATCCTCTGCATGTCATAGGAAGTGGTAAATCTCAGATTACATGTATTTTCATTTAAATAGTCGAAGAAACCTTTAAGTTTTTCGACTGTGCCAGTCCATATCATCAAGCAGTCATCAATGAAACGACCCCAGTAGTGTATATATGGGGTCCACTCAGTTCCCTCAGGGCCCCAGATTCGCTCCGCCTCGAACCAACCCATGAACAGGTTGGCGAAAGACGGAGCAAATCTAGAACCCATCGCAGTCCCCAAGCGTTGCCTGTACCACTGGCCCTCAAATAAAAACACATTATTCTCCAATACCAATTGAGTCATCCGCAAAATCATTTGGGTATGGTCAAACAATTCTGCCGGTCTTGCACTAAGAAAATGGTCCAATGCACGTATACCCATATCATGATCAATGATGGTATAAAGGGATACCACATCTAGTGTAACTAATACCATGCCTTCCTCCCATACAATGTCCTCAAGTAAATTCAGTATGTGCTTAGTGTCTTCAATAAAAGACGGTAAATTATACACGTATTGTCTCAAGAAGCAATCAATAAACTCAGATAGTCGCTCAGTTGGGCCACCAATGCCGGAGACAATAGGCCGCCCTGGCGGTTTGTCCCGGCATTTGTGGACTTTTGGGAGAGTGTATAGGCAAGGTGATCTAGGCGTACTTAACATAAGGTAAAGATATTCGTCATGATCTAACAATGTTTGGTCATACCATTGTTTGATTTCGCCATTAATCCTAACAATTAGGTCTGGAATAGGATTGGTAGTCAATTTCTCATAATACAAGATTTCATTGAGTTGGGAGTGGATCTCATTATTATAATCAGTAGTATTCAACACAACTATGTTTCCACCCTTGTCTGCAGTACGTATTGTTATTGCTTTGTTGTTAATAAGCTCATGTAAGGCCTCTCTCTCTCCAAGTGTAAGGTTATCTCGAGGTATTCTAGAACTCCCTAATCTTGACCTATCCATTAACTTATCGATATCTGTACAAACCAACTTAAAGAATGTATCGATGGTGTTCCCTGGTATAAGCTGTGGCGTCCATTTAGACTTTACTCTTAATCCACTCTCTTCCCTCTGAAATCTTGATATCTCAAGGTCCTCGATAAGTGTCTGCATGGTTACTGGATCATCTTCCCTCTCAGTAAGTGATAAAAGAAGTTGGGTGTCTTTCAATTCTTGTATCGTAATTTCACTAAGAACTTTATTAGATGACTGTTTGTATTTCACTGGTACATTTGCAAAGTGTTTCTTAATTTTCAGATTTCTTACAAATTTAAAAAGATCTATTTTAAGCATACACCAATCTAAATTCGTAGCTGGACAAAAACCTAAACCTTTTTTAAGAACAGTCACCATATTATCAGACAATTCACAAGACGATAGATTGATCACTTCTATGTCACATGCAATGGGCTCATTATTAGTTGTCATTGTTTCCACGATCTCAGGCTCCTGATTCTTGCCCCTGGATCTCCTGCCCCCCCTACTGCCTCTCCTTGTCTTTTTTATTGTATATCTCGGTTTCTCAATTCTAAGTCCCGATTGCCCTTCCTTAGTCTTTGGACCTCCCCAAAAAAATTTGTATTCTCAGTAGTCGGGACTAGCTCTGGAGCATCTCCATTCTCACTACTGGTAATCACTGAAGATGCATCAGTATCACTCATCACAGGGGTGCCACCACTTGTTACGTTAGAGGAATCTTTTTTTACTAGATAGTCAAATCTCTTTGCAAAGGTATAGACCCGTCCTGTATTATAATCTCTCTCGTCCCTCTTAAGTTTATGTGCCTTCCTTTGCTTAATCTCCATTTGTAAGGTATTTAGTTTCTCATCTAAAACCAGATAATTCTTAACAGTAGGTTCTATGTATACAAATGTCTCCCAACACTGATAACTCTACATGATGAGAAAGTATAATGACCCACATAGTTAGTATATACTGACGTATTGACCTATGGGGGTCGTGTACAGAATTGATTCTGATTTTTTTAAACCTACTATCTCTCGGAATTGTCTTTTCTTGATGAACACTTAAATCTGATGGATGCTATGTAAAGATGATTCGGGGAAAGGTGGTGGTATACCTGGGGACCCCTGTGGCTTGCAGGTTGTAGAGAGTGTTAGCAAGGAATAGTTGCTACAATAATTTATATAACACTTAGAGAATGATAATCAAACTTCTCTTGTAACTTGTCCAAATATTTGAATAATATTAACAATCACGAAGAACTACAATATGACATAATAATTATGGTCCGAAACAATAGTGAGATAATTAAAACGGGATATTGAGTTTATTGTGAATCCGTTGGGTTCACGTTATTTAGTACCCTTCATAAGATGGCGCCTGTTATACTGGTCATAAATAACACTTGAAGTTGGTACTCGCGTTGAATACTTTAGTTGGATATTACAACGTCAATCAAAACCTATTATAAGATGGCGCCCGCATGTACTAGTAAATAATGTCACTCCAAGATGGTACCCGCGCTAAAGACTGATATTGGACACTAAAAGATGGCGCCCGTGTTATTTACTATAAATTGCCACTCCAAGATGGCACCCGTGCTGAACGCCAAAGTCGGAATACTTCGGACTGACTGATGGTAAGCACGCGACATGAGTATTACTTTGTAACTATTTACTATAGCGGTTTTGGAGTCTACAAGTATATCCTGTTATTTTATCTTACTAGACACGAACACGTGGGCAAATTATGTGAGAATACATGAGAGACTAGAAGACATATATAATAAAGGGGATACGCTGATATAGAAGTACAAGGTGAGAGACATGGAACAGACATATGCAGTTTGATGTTACTTTGCTCACATCGTTATATGTTAAATTAGAGTACTGATTGCGCTGTTACTTTACTTTAGGTAGTGACTTAGTCACTTGACTGGAAAACATTTTGGATTACAATCTACTCGGATGTTGGAGTCTAGACTACTCGATAAACAATTTTATTGCAATCTGGTGAGTGTCATCAGAGGTTTGCCTACAACTATATTGCCCACATTGGAGCTACTGGCTATTACCTGACTAGTTTAACATCGTGTTTAGTACTTGACAGCAGTATCTGTCAATTTTATTTACAGATGGGGAGATATATACTTGACAACTATCGGGTTTACTACATGTGGACAAACTAAGTGTGGACACGTATTTGGAAATAGGTGAGTTTTAGACAGGTGGTTTGTGGAGATATATCAGAGAACCTGTAAGCTAAGGGTGTTGTCAGGGACCAAAACCTTTTACCCTATATAAAATTATTTCGCATATGACCCATATGCAATTATAGCTTGTGATGTTTTGTAATGTATATGATTTGCATTTAAATGATGTGATCAACACGGTTTTGGTAAAGTTGGGTCTTCTTTATGTAACCAGTGTGTTAATACTTGTAAACACGTATTGGACCTAAGTTGAGGTCAGATGGAACTATTAAGAATGATTAATAGTTAATTTATGTTGGAAAATGTAGATAGTATTTTGTTTTGTTACCTTTAATGAGTGTAATTCAAAACTGATTGTGTGTATTTGGGTTGCAGCCCTGAGGAAGTCACTAGTCCTAAACGGACTTGACGAAACGTGCGTTGGCTGCGAATAATCATTTGAGGAAAATTGGATTGAATTGGAAAGAAGATTGGACATTAAAAGATATAGTGAAAACTATATAAAGACTCTTTGATATATGATTGAGTGCTCGGAAGATCACAGTGTATGCATTAAAAAACAACAACTATATCCTAGACAGTTTTAGCAAATTTTTCCTCACCCTTGAATACACCATCACTCCACCCCACATATTTAGGACACCTTCATACTTGCACCCATCATCATGTGACAAGAAAATAAAAGATCTTCACTAAAGCTACTCTCCGTGGAACCTGTAGAGCATTGCAGCACTGAGCCTCTGAGGAGCAACGTCTGATGATGAAGCATGACATCCCCAGGGATGTGTGAGGGTCCCAAGAATGTACTCTTAGACTTTTCCACTCCATACTTCATCCACCAGTTTGTCTGATTTTTCTTTCTCTCCAACAGGTTATACTATGGGGCTTACTAAGATTAGGAAATCCCTTTGACTTACCAGGAATACTGGAACTGGTTTGCTGGTCAGTTGCCACTCACAGAGAGAAATGTCTGTTTTTGGACTTTTGAGCAATGAAAGGACTACGTGGCTGGTCATGACTGGCTACACGCCCTTTCCTCACCTCGATAACCCAGTGCCCTCTGAGGTGATTCGGGTTTTGAACTATACAGCTGCTTTATATAGGGGACTTGTACAGTTTGTGCAAAGTACTTTGATCTTCAGACCTGCTCTTGCAGTGGGACCAGCTGCTTCTACACATGTACAAACTATTGGTCCTTGGACTATTAATCCTATGATGGGAAAAGCACCCACAAAGCCATGCCCTTCTGGATTGCTTTCAATACCAACTAGTTAGAAGTGGTGTATCCATACACTACACTCAAAGACAAATATAGAATATGGACTGTCTCTTCCTCTTTGGATGGTGCCACCTGTAGAGCAGTCTAACACCTGGGGAAGCATATTTGCATATATTTACACCAACAATCATGGCAAGGCTTCATTGAGATTTCTCCCTGGTGTACTTAAGCAGGTACAGAATGAGCCCGGAGCTGTACCAGCTCTGGACTTGGGTATGAAGTTAATGGGGAACTTGTGTACAGTTTCCTCTATCATCCTAAGCAATATTAAAGGGGACCCTTTGGTTTAGCTATATTATAAAGCTCAGTACAAGAATGTTAACAGCAACTACTGAAAATAATTACAGAAGTTTATACCTATGTGGATTGAGTTACCTTTGGTACACAACCCGTTAAGCCAGATTTGAAACCTAAACGTGATACTGAGGATTCCGTTAATGAGAAATCTGCAATGGATGAGAAGAAGAAACAGAGGGACAAAGAACAAAGATTGACTGGATTGCCAGCTTTTGGGGAATCCTGTAGGGGTGGTTATAACTAAAGAGACAGTAAAAAAAAATGCAAAAACCTGAACGGTATCAGTATTCTGATTTTCACATTCTGTTCAGCACACTGATGGTAAATGAAGAGAAAGGGAGTTGATCAAAATATTGAAGAAAGGAGTACAGTAAAAAAAAGTGTCGCAGGATCAGCGTCATCGTAAATCGGGAAGAGAAAGAATTGAACTCTAAAACCCCAGTAAAGAAGAAAATAGCAGGACTTTCTAAGAAACATTCCCATACAGCTAGGAGTCTTCCTGCGAACCAGTACTTGGGTGAGAGCTGTTCTAGACAACACAGCAGAAGACACAATAGTTCATCAGACGCTTCAGAGGTTTCTATATGCAAATCCAATGTTATACAAATTGAGGCTCCAGATAAACATTTAACTCCGCCTATAGTGCATATATTATAATTTAAATATACACATTGAAGGGGATATATCACTCATCATTAAAGTAGTCTACTGGTCACAACATTTTTCAATGATTATGACATCATCTTAGTGTAAGCGGACTGGTCTCCAGTCTTTATTAGGGAAGCACCCAGAGGGGAGGAAGGTATAAGGACAGCTTTTTCTCCTATGGTACCAGGGAATTCTACACCATTGAATGGGTAGTAAGACAGGCTCTGGCCTTATACAGAAAACAAGAGGAGTAGTGAACATGTCATTCCCTTATGCAGCAAGACTCAAGCTTAGGCACAATCCCATTTAAAGTTAGAAGCTGAATGTAGTATAACATCAATATTAGATTAGTTGCAATACCAGGGCATAATAGCACCGTTCCAGTCTCCAGGCCAGACAGCTACTATACAATAGTTTAAAACATTAAGAATCTTACAGCTAGATACTTCGTTGTTAAATCGGCTCGCAAAGGGCCAGATTCTGAGAATCTGGCCCTTTGCGAGTGCAATTTTTGCATTTGGGATTCATCATCCCAAATGCAAAAATCGCTAATTGCGAAATCGCATATTTGCGAGGAATTGCATTTAAGGAATCTCTATTTGAGATTCCTTAAATGCAAATCATTAACCATTTTTTATTTGCGAATGCGCTATTTCTGGCCGCTATTTACCACAAAGTCTGACTTCGTGGTAAATAGCGAAAACTTCGAAAAATGCACTTTAGTGCATTTTTCTAAGTGGTATGTTACACACACACATGTCCTTTGGACATGTGTGTGCGCAACATCAGGCTAAATTTACATTTCAGGGGTGCTACAGGGTGTCCTTTGGACACCCCTGGCACCCTTGAAATCGCATCCTTATTTGCGATTAGCAAATTGCTAATCGCAAATAAGGAATGACTCCCCATTCATTCCTATGGGCCCCTTACTTGCGATTAGCAATTTGCTAATCGCAAATAAGGAAGCTGTAGGATTCGCAAAATAAATTGTGATTTGGACATGATTCCCGTTTTGCGAGTCTGTAATAGCGATTCCTTAAGAATCGCTATCACAGACTCGCAAAACGGGACTTTGATGAATATAGCTGTTAATTTGCACACATGAACATACGCGGTGCAACATGTGCATAGCATAGGTTTAATGAACAACCTATTGCAGAAAAAATATGACTCTACCCTGGATATTTCCATTGGGTATTTTTGGTCAAAGTATAGCGCCACAAAGTGAGTATGTGTACCTTTAGTTTCAATGGAGTGCAGTTCTCATTTCAACGGTTGTCTATGGGATATGAGAACAGTCTGAGCTTATTCTCAAGCGCTTCATGGAGCTGTTACAACCAGATCCTGAGGTATTCTCATACATTGATGATCTCTATGTTACCAATGACAATTTAGACCTACACCTGACCAGGGTGGACAGAGTCATGACCATATTAACATTAGATGTTTATAAAAAAGTATTTAAACAAATCAAAGATTGTGTACCTGACAGTGACCTTCTTTGGAAATGAGTTATCCAGCAAGGGCAAAGGTCTTGCTCCGAACTCCCTCCAGAAGTGTGTAAACTTTCAGACTCCAGAGACACTGAAAGAGTTGCAATCCTTGCTGTAATTTCTATACTTTGGACGTACTTGCTTGCCTCACTATGCTGAGCGAGTGAAGCCCTTGCAGGACCTGATTTCTCCCTCATTTTCAGCCAAAGAAATGGACAAATGACCACACTGATATCTTGCGTGCTCTACAAACAGACATGCTTTATACTAAATATTTACAGACTGGGGACAATTACACCAACCTAGCTGTCAGTCATACCCAGTCATCGTAGGTATACCTATGTGACCTTCAATGATAACGCTCCCTGTTGCATACAAGTCACATTTGTAGTGTAGTGTGGTTTATGGGCCTCTTTCTTCATACACGTTAAGTTAGCATGGCTTATTAGGAGTTTAAACACCATTTTTCCTTTTGCTGCTTTTTTGCACACAACACTGCTGAGCTGTTTTTGCAGAGTTAGCTTTCCGAAGGTCTATACATGAGAAAAGGTTTGTTTTTTGACATCTTTAGACAGACATCGTGCCCCCAGCCTGTACAGTGAGTGCTGAGCCGCCAAGGTTATCATAACCTGCAAGCCTGTTTTTCGGCGTGTCCGTGTAACACATTCTAGACACAACAATTTGGCAGCTGCAAGCTGAGTAGGATTCTGGCGCCTTTATCATAGCACACTTGCCAGAATTGAACACACTTGGAAGATTCCAGGCATGCAGAGAGACTAACCGATCCTGACGTAATTTACACTTACTGAACAGACAGCTAAATGGGGTCACCCTAAGAAAGCTCAAGAGACCTTCTATAGTTTTATAATACATAGTTCCTAGATAGGGAGGGTGCTTCAAATAGGCGCTTTCATCACCTGTTTGCACTATCATTGTAATATGATTACTCCTTTTGTACTTTATGGAACTGTAACCATGCTGACCATATTATTCTTGATCATATATATGCTTATGTTGATTAAAATACTGTGCTTGAG
The DNA here is from genome assembly GCF_964261635.1 of Lissotriton helveticus. NCBI lineage: Eukaryota > Metazoa > Chordata > Amphibia > Caudata > Salamandridae > Lissotriton > Lissotriton helveticus. The sequence goes on along the minus strand of NC_136059.1, from coordinate 294,308,468 downwards.
ATCACATCGTTAAAATAAACATTTTAACCTTACCGTGTCTCTATTTTACTCCTGTTGTGGACTGGTATGAACGTATAACAAAAGAGTGTTCTCACTTCCCACCATTCCTGAGATGGTCCTAAGTCGCATGTTCTAGGTTGTTCAATCATTGGTTTCTTTGCTATAGGACGAAGAGCTAATGTGACACTGATTGCTAGTCTGGTAGGGGATTTTGGGTACTAAGGTGAGTTTTGGCACATCCTAATTCACTGATGTCCTAGGTCTCTATGCACAGTTCTGTGTCTGAGCAGAATCCCTGTAACAGTAGTCTTTAGCCGAAACATGCTTTGCTTCCGTTGAAAAAAATTCTTGCATCTATGTAAACAACTATTTTGAAGGAGCGCCCTTTGGCTCAGGAAAAATATATTATTGTTTCTCCTGTGCCGGCACTAGAGGCGACCACCAAGGCAGGAATACCTAATGCTCACACCCTACACCCAAGGTGGGTACACAAGGCCTCTTCATTAAGTACAGCGGATGGAAAGTTTCTGTATGATCCTACTCTGTAAAACACATTATTTTCTCCAATATAAACAACACACAGCTTCTACTTCTGCCCATTGAGTCTTATTTACCAGAGCATATTCTTAACAGATAGCTCTGCCCACTTAGCTGTAGGAACAAAATACAAGTACTCAGCAGCCTGGGCGGCAGTGCAAGGTGTACTGAAAGATGGTGAAATTCATCTACACTAAAATCCTAGGTAACAGTACTGCACTGCAGGCAGAACTAAATGTCCTATCTGAAAGAGACACGTTAGTGATAGATTCCTTACCTTAGAATCACCCAAGGCGTCAGACTGGATCCGGAAAGCTTTTGCCAGCAGTACCCTTGCGCATCGATAGGCGTCGTCAAACGGCTCCGCGTGCGTCGTTGGCATCGTATTCGCTGAGATGACATCACTGGCGCTACCTAGACACGCCCACGCGCAATGACGTCATTTCTTTCTTTTTCCGCGCCAGCAAGCGCAGATCCGGAGAGAGCAGTACCCCGTCACTTGTTGACTAAGTAATTTTTTGTTATTATTCGTGAGTACACTGTACCCCTGGTGCATAGGAAGCCCGGTTGACGGACCAGCACTGTGAGTATCTCTTCTGCCTGGGACATGACCACGATACCAAGTTGTGCTCCCACTGCCGGGCCATGGCCCCGAAAACTTTGCGAGAGTGGTTCCGAAAGTGGCTGGAGGCCCGGGAGTCAGCCCCACGTCGTTCCAGGCCTCGGTCCTGTGGGAGGTCGAGGGCCGGGTCACGGAGCAAGCACCATCACTCGAAGTCTTCACACTCGGAGTCAGGTAAGGCGAAGCACAAAAAGTAGAAGAATCGTCGCCACTCTTCAGGTCGTGGGACACGGCTGAGGGGGCAGGTGGCACCTCCCCTGCAGCTCCAACAGAGCCTGAGCAGTTACCGTTGGTTTATCCACCTTTCCCGGGTCCATCAGTGACTCCGGCCGAATTGCAAGAGTTAGTGTCTGCAATGGCAAGTATCTGCGGCCCCATCAGCACGCCATCGTGGCCAGGGACCCCACTGCTCCGCGTTCCTCGACGTTGCCGGTTCCGTCCTCGATGTCGTTGACACCCAGAGCCCTCCATGGCTCTGGCCGTGGCTCCCTGCACCTGACGGTGGACCCCATACAGCCCCCACCGACATTGACGTTGCTGATGGCGGCGGCTTCTTTTCCGACGGCGGCATGGGACCGGAGGGATGTCTCCCGACGCCGATCCTGACGCCGATGGGGAACTTTTACCCTTTTATTCACCCTTTGCCTCGTCCACTTGTGGAGGAAGGGGAGGACTGGGAAGGGTTTGAAGACCATCTCGCAGCACAGGGCGAATCTGTCCCCGACTGGGATGAGGATGCGGTGGACGGTGGCCCGGATTACACTCCGGCGCCTGGTTCACCATCCCCTTCCGCTACTATGGAGGAGAGTGGTACTTTTTCCACAGTGCTACGTAGGGCGGCCGAGGCTCTTAACCTCGAGCTCCCTACAGTGGCTGTCAGGACCAACCTACTGACTGAAGTGCTTCGGCCAGCTTCTTTTTCTACAGAACCTTTTATGATGCACTTACTGATGTGCTTCTGGGCACCTGGTCCCGTCCCAACACAGGGGCCCACGTGGACAAGGGTGTGGGCCGAAGCCATTGCCCGGCCCCGGGCGACCATGGCTTCCTCACCCAGCACCCTACACCTGAGAGTTTGGTGGTTCAGGCCTCAACGTCCCGAGGGCTTTTCCTTCTGCTCCACCAGACAAGGAATCCAAGAAATTGTGGTCTTGATACCGCTGATTCGCTGGGTAGGGCGTTTTCCACAACGGTAGCGCTACGCCGTCATGCCTGGTTGAGGACAACTGGATATTCTGTGGATGTCCAAAATACTTTGATGGACATGCCCTTTGATGGCTCTTGCCTTTTTGGTGTTGGTGATAAGGCGGATTCCACATTGGAGCGTTTAAAGGACTCTCAAGCCACGGCCAAGTCCTTAAGCCTTTCTTCCACACATATTCCTTCCCCTTCTAACTTTCGTTCCTTTCGAAGCTCCAGTAGGAGCGTACAAGTGGACAAGCTCGCAGTGGTGGGTCACGGGGCAAGCATGCAGGTCAGTCCACCAACACCTCCGCTGCCAGTGCCTCCACGCCTTCCTAGTCTGGTGTTTCAGGCCCTCAGACGCCTGTGGGTGGCAGGATTCATCATCACCTCCCCCACTGGCGCACCATTACATCAGACAGGTGGGTTCTGGAGATTGTTCGAAGGGGCTACCCCATCCCTTTCGAGTCTACCCCCCCAGCCATGCCACCGCAGTTCCATCGCATGTCGGGGGATCATTTGGCACTTCTCCAGCAGGAAGTTATGGCCCTCTTGGCCAAGTGGGCCATCGAACGCGTTCCGACGCCAGAAGTAGGACGTGGTTGGTACTCCCACTACTTCTTGGTTCCGAAGAAAGACAAGGGTCTACGTCCCATCTTGGACCTTCGGATCGTGAATCGCTTCTTCCGGAAGGAGAAGCTCAAAAGGCTCACTCTGGCTCAGGTCTTGTCTTCTCTCTACCCACAAGACGGGATGGTGGCGCTGGACCTGCAGGATGCTTATTTTCAAATTCCTGTCTTGCCGGCCCATCGGGGTTACCTGTGTTTCATGATGGGCCAGGAGCATTTTCAGTTCACCGTGCTCCCCTTTTGCCTTACCAGCCCCCATCGGGTGTTCACAAAAGTGATGGCGGTGGTCACAGCTCATCTGCGCAGATCAGGGGTTTCAGTCTTCACCTATCTCGACGACAGTCGTCTCCCACCTCCAGACTACGGCCGACCTTCTGCATTTGCTGGGGTTTTCCATCAACGTGCCGAAGTCGCACCTGATTCCCTCCCAGAAGCTCCTTTTCATCGGAGCGGTTCTGTACACGGCGCAGTTCCAGGTTTATCCTCCCAAACAACGAGTCCAGGACATTCAGCCTATGATTCCGATCTTTCAGCCCTTGGCCTGGGTTTCGGTCAGGACAACCTTGAGGCTGCTAGGACTCATGGCCTCCTGCATCCTGCTGACCAACCATGCAAGGTGGCATACGTGGGCTCTGCAGTGGGACCTGAAGTTGCAGTGGGCGCAGCATCAGGGAAACCTGTCCGATTATGTCCAGATCTCGGAGGGCACTGCACAACAATTGCAGTGGTGGCTCACGAATCAGCATTGGGTCAGCGGCAGATCCCTCTCCCTTCCCCAACTAGAGCCCACAGTGGTGACGGATGTGTCCCTCCATGGGAGAGGCCGAGATCAGAGGCCTGAGGTCTCCGGCAGAGTCCCGCCTCCATATCAACCTTCTGGAGCTTCGGACGTTCCTTCTTGCACTGAAGGCATTCCTCCGCTCTGTCAGGGAGAAGGTAGTGCAGGTGTTCACGGACAACACCACCGCCATGTGGTATTGCAACAAACAGGGCGGGATGGGGTCGTGGACCCTATGTCAGGAGGCTCTGCACCTCTGGACATGGCTGGAACGTCACAGCATTTCATTGACGGTTCAACACCTGGCGGGTTCTCTGAATGCCAGGGCGGACAAACTCAGCTGCCGGTGTCTGATGGATCACGAATGGCGTCTTCACTTGGAGGTGGCTCAAGGTCTCTTTCAACAGTGGGGAGAGCCTTGGTTAGATCTATTCGCCACAGAAGAGAACGTGCAATGTCCGCAGTTCTGCGCATTGGAATTTCCAAGGCGGCACTCACTAGACGACGCTTTTCGTCGTGAGTGGTATCCCGAGCTACTCAGTATGAGCCTGGATCCCCCTATCCCATTACCTTTGTGGGAGGATCTTCTGTCGCAGCAGCAGGGGACGGTTCTCCACCCGAACCTGTCCAGCCTCCACCTACATGCGTGGAGATTGAGTGGCGACAGTTGAATCCATTTGACTTGCCTCCCAAAGTCTGTGATGTCATTCTGGCAGCCAAGCGTCCCACCACTAAATCGGTATACGCCTGCAGGTGGAACAAATTTGTGGCATGGTGCACAGCCAAGACTGTAGATCCCCTTTCTGTCCCTCTTTCTGAGGTTCCTTTGTTCCTTCTTTCTCTGGCCTGGCAGGGCTCTGCTCTGGGCATTATCAAGGGCAATCTTTCGGCCATTTCAGCCTTTCTGAGGCTTCCAGACCAACCTTCTCTTTTCAAATCCCCTGTTGTGCAGAGATTCTTAAAAGGCATTACACATATGTTCCCTCCTGTCCCTTTCAGAATGCCTCAGTGGGACTTGAATCTTGTTTTGACTTATCTCATGTGCGCTCCCTTAGAGCCGCTTCACAATTGTTCTTTACATCTTCTGACTTTGAAAACTGCCTTCCTGGTGGCTATCACCTCTGCCAGGAGAGTAAGTGAGCTTCTGGCTCTTTCTTGTAAGCCTCCTTTTCTGTCGGTTCGCACTCTTCCTTCCCTCTTGCCAAAGGTTGTCACTGCATTCAACATCGGGCAGACTATCACCTTGCCCACTTTCTTTCAGCCTCCACATCCTTCCAGAGTGGAAGAGAGGCTCCACCGTCTGGCCCCAAAACGTGCGCTCTCCTTTTACTTGAATCGCACGCAAGCATTCCGGGTGGATGACCAGCTCTTTCTTGGCTTCGCAGGCACCAAGAACGGCCGGGCTGTTCAGAAGAGGACTATATCCCGCTGGGTCATCTTGTGTATCAAGGCCTGTTATTCTGTGGCTAAAAAGGAACCTCCGGTGGGGCTGCGTGCCCATTCTACCAGGGCAACAGCAGCTACTACGGCACTGGGACGTGGTGTCCCCCTGCAAGACATCGGTCAGGCTGCCACGTGGGCTCCGCGGCACAATTTTACAAAACATTATTGCCTTGATAGTCAGGTCTGGAGGGATGGCTTCTTTGGCCGTTCTCTTCTCCGTGACTTTCTGGTGTAATCCTGTTCGCAGACCCACCACCGGGGTTGGTATTGCTGGGGCATCTATTCTAAGGTAAGGAATCTATCACTAACGTGTCTCTTTCAGATGCACAAGTTACTACTGTCTTACATTAGACATTAGTTAGTGATAGATTCCTTACCGTCCCACCCATCCTCCCCGTTCTGCGAACTGATTTTTAGGGTTAAGATTATCCTTTCGGGCCCTGGTTTCCATTCACCAGTGGTCAGTATCCTACAGGGTTTGTGTTCCTGTCGCGGAAAGTTGTGTACAGAACTGATGTCAGCGTGTGTGAGCGTGTCTAATTAGCTCCAGTGATGTCATCTCGGCGAATACGACGCCAACGACGCACGCGGAGCCGTACGACGACGCCTATCGACGTGCAGGGGTACTGCTGACGAAAGCTTTCCGGATCCAGTCTGTCGCCTGGGGATATTCTAAGGTAAGGAATCTATCACTAACTAATGTCTTTTACAGATATATCATTACACGAGTAGTAACTTGTGCATTACTTGCATTGCAGAAGGCTGTCTCATCAGTTCCCACGTTCATTGTGTCCGACTCATCCTTCTGTGTGAAAGGTTCCAATTCCGATTTGCAACCGAGGCGTATGAATTGATTTCAAGTATTCTAAGGGAAAACCTAGAAAGAATAAAAAGCTTTGTGGAAAAGTAGCTGTCTTACAAGATAAGCTTCCACAGGTCTATGTGAGACATACTTTGATCATCAGTGTGATGGCGTTCACATTAAATGGAACTGTGTGGCTGACGTAGATGCTAACGCTGAAATTCAGGCTGTTAGAGTAGCAGTCTTAACTAGATCTCAAACCAAGATCAAAGAAGATATCTCTTCTTTGGAAACGGTAGCGCTCACCAGGGCTGTCAGGGTTGCCGTATTTCGACCGAGGACTCCTCCTGTAAGGACTTCCACCGCCTGCCTGCAGCAGCGGCGCTCTCTGCCACCGAGTGCCGCCGCAGAGCAGAGAGCGGGACCCAGGGGACACAAAGACTACATCCCCCAGCACTCCCAGCGGCCGGAAGCCGCGCACCGCGATTTGGCGCCAGGCGGCGCTTAAACACCAGCACTACCCCTGGCAGAGCGGGGGAAACAGTAGCGCTCACCAGGGCTGTCAGGGTTGCCGTATTTCGACCGAGGACTCCTCCTGTAAGGACTTCCACCGCCTGCCTGCAGCAGCGGCGCTCTCTGCCACCGAGTGCCGCCGCAGAGCAGAGAGCGGGACCCAGGGGACACAAAGACTACATCCCCCAGCACTCCCAGCGGCCGGAAGCCGCGCACCGCGATTTGGCACCAGGCGGCGCTTAAACACCAGCACTACCCCCGGCAGAGCGGGGGAAACAGTAGCGCTCACCAGGGCTGTCAGGGTTGCCGTATTTCGACCGAGGACTCCTCCTGTAAGGACTTCCACCGCCTGCCTGCAGCAGCGGCGCTCTCTGCCACCGAGTGCCACCGCAGAGCAGAGAGCGGGACCCAGGGGACACAAAGACTACATCCCCAGCACTCCCAGTGGCCGGAAGCCGCGCACCGCGATTTGGCGCCAGGCGGCGCTTAAACACCAGCACTATCCCCCGCGACGCGGGAGCATGCAGGGCCGCGCCGGGCTAAGCCCGGGCAAAGGGCGGGCCCTCAGAGGACCTGAGGAGGACGGGACGGGTGCAGCCCTCTAACGTTTTCTTCACAAGGTATCTGACTATTCTTGACTCTGTGTTTGGGTAATTGCACTAAGGATTATGGAGTAAATCGCATAACACCTGGATCGGGAGAAAGAACATATTAATTATTAGTTACCTGTTGTGATCTGAATTACAGACTGCGTGGCTATGTATAATATGCCCTAGGTATCTGGGTACTTGTATAATTGATTCTTGAAGTGCCTAACAGGTTCCTATATTTTGATCCCACTACGTGATAGCATCAGTTCATTACTACCTATCGTCAACATGTCCCCAAGGGGGAGTCGTAGTAGAACAGCAGCTGCTGGGGGTAGTTGCAAAACTGGCCCTATTGACAACTTTATAATTAAGGCCAATGATGCTATAAACAGGGTATATCTCTTCTAGAACGTAGGGTCTCACAAGATCTTGCCCATGCCAAACGTTATTCCCTGGGACTTATTGCTTCCGCCACCACACCTATCCAGGTCTTGCCTACTAACATTAGACCTTTATTAAATACGTGTGTCGATATTCACACCATCCCAAACGAAGTAAATCTATCTGCCTCTATTCCCCTGATAGACTCCGACACAGACATCAGTATGGATTTAGAGAAGACTCCTGACCTACATATGACCCCCTTCCCCTGAAATTATATCAGTAGAAAATACTAGGGAATTAAGGGGCAGACGCGAGGGTGCTATTCAGAAACTACAACAAAAACAATATGCACCTAAGTCTAAACCTTCAAAGGTCAGTAAACATGCTCTGCCCCAAAATCAAACGGGGGAAGATGCAAACTCTAATTCCAACCCAAACATAAGCAGGACTAAGGAGACTACTAAGGATTATGAGGATGAAGAAAGAGAAGTGGAGCAGCAGGGTGGGATAGTAGTAAAGGATGGTAAAACAAATGACCACACTGAAACAGCAAATGATTACATGCTGGCAAAATTGGGTGAACTTCTCAGTATTTATCTATCCCCCATTGAAAGCAGGCTCACCCGGATAGAAAAACAAATAGCTGAACTAATTACCCCCATTAAGAGTCTATCTAAAATAAATGCTGCAAATGATGTACCTAAACCTATTTCCACCAAAACAGTAGGTCCTGAATCTAATACCTCTCAAGCACTAACTAGAAACGCAGTTATTTTACCCAAACCAGCCCCAATTCCACCGAAGGGGATAAGTGTTAGCCAACCAACAGCTAATTGTAACAATGTAGCCTCAGTTATAAGGAAGGATCAGAATACCAAACAGACAAGTGTGCCTATGGCGGGCCAGCCTCCGAATTTTGTAGGTGGTTGCACCTTGGTCCAACCGCCACAAAAAACAACTAGACAGGCCCCCTCCCGCATTAATCTACCACCAGAATGCGGGGCTTATGTCCTTGTTCTAGTTAATGTTTCCAAATTAAGGAAGGACCAAGAGGAAACTCCTACATCCCTCAAAAACAAAACCTTACACTGGTTAATTGCAAATTGCAATTTCCCTATAGAAGGTGCAAGGGAGATTAATAATACTCAGAGGGTGGGTTGGATAGGCCCACTTAGAAAAAAGTTTGAGGGGGATTGTGTTACAATCAATTTTAAGAACCCACAATGGGCAGAGAAAACACTAGCAAGTGCCCCATCACCCTCAACTTGGGAATTCAACACCACACTCCTTCCATTAGGCTATTTTTATAGACATTTGATACCCCAAAAACAAGTTATGGTGAGCCACCCCACTTCTTCTTATCAAGATTCGAAATTTTGGCGCAAGGATCAAATCACCGCTCTTTTTACAAAACCAGGATTTTGGCCATTTGAATGGCCATAATAATTGGCGGAACCAGATCCCAATGTCAGTACCCCCTTCTCATTCTCCGCATCATTTTCAATTCTCAAACATGCACCAATACAACTATAGAGATAGGTCTTATCCTGCCCCTGACCTTCATCAGTTTCAACCGATAACTGAAGTAAGGTCAACATTCAACATTACCACGCATAATCGTTTTAAATATTTTTCCAACCTAGATGAGCAGGATTGACTGGATATAACGCCTAATACAGACATCCATAGCCAAGCCACAGTCAGTACACAAGAGGGATATCCAGCATTAGCTGTAGACTGTCAAGGTTTTGAATGGCACATTGGAAACCATGGAATTGATGCCCGCTTATAGCAATCTCCCTGTTGTTGTTAATACTACTTTTGAAGAAGCAGGGAGCACTAGGGTAAGGCCAGGTAACCGTTGCAATATCCATGGGTTATCAATCTTAAGCTGGAATGTTGCAGGATTGGAATCTAAACTATCGGATCCTGCATGGATCGAGATAATTAATGATGCAGATATTCTTATGTTTCAGGAAACATGGGCTGTTGGCAATTTGTATATAGAGGGCTATCACTGTTTCAGCCTAACATCGCCTAAACCGAGTTTTGGCCGAGCAGTGGGTGGCCTCTTTGTTGGGATTAAGATTCTTGCAGGCGGTACAATTAGAAACCTGCAGAACGATGGTCCTGGTAATTCCAATATCCAGATTCTTGAATATAAGTTGAAGTCAAAGACCACAGTCTATTTAATTAATTTTTATAATAATGATTTTTATCATGTACCGAATAAGAACTTTTTGGCATTATCCAAGGTTTTAAGTAAATTGGAATGTTCCCTTTCAGTAGACAATAAGTCAGGTATTTTAATAGGGGGTGATATCAATGCAAAATTAGCAGTGAGTGCTGGATCTGTTAATCAGACCTATTCTGATCCAGCAGAGCGCAGGGGGTCGGAATTGTCCAAATTACTCATTGAATTTGATCTAGATGATGCTCCGAGAATAGGACATAACCCTGATTCCCATTATGCTCCATCGTTTATTGGTGGGCACAGTAGCTCCACCATTGACTATGTATTTACGTCACCACTGTTAACAGACTGTATAGTAAAAACTTCTGTGGTACAAACACCCCTCAGTGACCACAATCCATTGGTTGTAATTTTGGATCTTGCTCCAAGTCCGATTTTTGCGAATTTAAATGGTGCAAGGGATATTACTCCATCAACTGATGGCCTTCGGTTAAAATGGAGGGGAGTGGACTGTGAGGCTATCTTAGCCAGTGTACAAACGCAATATCCACACCTGATTGACTCTTGTTTGTCTCCAAGTGATAACCATGACCAATTAATTGCCGATTTTGAAGTTTTGTGTTCAACTGTCAAAACTCTTTTGTCTGTTCCATTACCCAAGGAAGGTAAAGAGCCAAGGTGGTTCGATTCATCATATTCCTTGGCAAATAGAGAATTAAGAAAGGCTCTCTCTATTAAACCAAGGTGTAAAGTTACCGTTCAACTAGCCAGGAAAAACTACAAAGCCAAAATATCAGAACGGAAGGCCAATTTACTTTCTGATCAATGGGACTCTTTGGTAATCAGTGCAAACTTGGGTGGCAGCGGTCCATTTTGGTCAGCTGTCAGAAAAACAAGGGAAATGGGAAAGAAACTTACCCAAATCAGTTGTAATATAACAAGCGCAGCATGGGAGACCCATTTTTCTAGTATTTATGCAGCCCCCTCAGAGGAGTATCCTCCTCCTACTTTTGGTCAGGTGGTCTAATAATTCTAGATCATGAAGTTAAAACAGCTATAAAAGAGAGTCTGGGAAATAAGGCACCCGGACCCGATGGTCTTCCCATTGATATTATCAAATATGACGCTGACTTGTGGACACCCATATTTCTCAATATTTTTAATAGTCTCCCAAAAACAGCCATGCCGACTACATGGGCAACCAGCATTATTGTCCCAATCTATAAAAAGGGAGATAGGTCTGACCCTGCGAATTATCGCCCTATCTCCCTTTTGGACAATACTCTAAAGGTATTGGGTCGTATAATTTTCCATAGAATACTGGAATGGGCAACTGACACTGACTTTTTAGTTCCGTGTCAGATGGGGTTCCGTAGTGGGGTAGGAACAGTGGAGCAATGCTTAAATTTAAAATTGATAATTGACAAATATAGTGTTGCCCGCTCCTCCCCCACCTATCTTGCGTTTATGGATCTCTCATCCGCCTTTGATCTTGTTAATAGATCGAAGCTTTGGTCCATCCTTTCAACCAATGGCCTTGATAATACCCTTGTAAATTTTTTAGCCTATCTCCATACTGACCTGAAAGCACGGGTACGTATTGGGATGGGCGGTGAGGTATCAGGAGCCATTGACATGGGGAGGGGGGTGAGACAGTGGTGCGTTTTAGCACCCCTGCTGTTCATCATCTATATTAACGGTTTATCCACCTGCCTGAAAAAAGCCACCACAGACGTCCCAGTCATTTTAGGGAAACCACTTCCAGTGCTTTTATACGCAGACGATGCGGTGCTTATGGCCCGCACTCCTAATGCTCTTCGTCTGCTTGTACATAGTTTTGTTAAGTTCATGGAGGATCTGGACTTGAGGGTACATTTTAAAAAATCTTTTATCATGTCCTGTGGCCCTGGCAAAAGGAAACTCAATACTATACAGTTAGGTACAGACAAATTGGAATCTGTCCCTAAATTTCCATATTTAAGGTTGGTTTTCGCTGCGAACGGCTCGTGGAGTGGGCATTTGGCCCACGCCACGAGCAAGTTCTCGAAAGCCAACATCTCTGTTTTGAGTCTCCCCCGCCCAAAGAAAATAGGTGCCACTAAGGCTATTTTAAAGATTTTTAAACTACAGTGCTCACCTGTTGCCACGTATGGAGCAGAGGTATGGGGATCGGGAAACAGCCTCTGCATCCAAAGGGAGGAAAATCGCTTTTGCAGGAAAGTGTTGGGAGCACCGATCTCCTCATCTAATTTTATCTGCCACAGTGAATTAAATCTTCCACACATAAGTGATTTTATTAGAGCAAGACCTGCACTTTTCTGGATTAGAATCTGGAGGAATGATGCTGCTGCTCTTACTCAAAATATTATAAAGGACTGCTTAAGTAGTGATCACGGAATTAGGATCCCATGGTTGTCCGAAGTTTTTAAATCACTAAATGAAGTTGACAGAGGTACTTTGTTTACTGATCCCACGTCTATAGAATTAAAGGATAAAGTTGAGGTCAAAAATGCGCTATATGCACTTTACAATAGTGAAAGGCTAAGAAGCGAATTACAAAAATCAACTGTTATGAAATATATAGGAAATGGATTGTGTAGCCAGACTTTGCCGCCCTATCTCTCCCTGCCTACGACCAGCTGGGAGAGATCATTATTGTTTCGTTTAAGGGCAGGCACTGTAAAATTTATGTTGTCCTTTCCACTGGGGTACTGTCACAGCGCTGATTCTATTTTATGTCCCTGTGATGGTGTGAGTATTCAGGATGATTTGCACTTTTTATTTTTCTGTAAATTTTATCTCAAATTTATCAAATGGTTTTTAACTCCGTATTTTAAAAAATCCAGACCACTGACTCTTAAAGACTCATATAGTATGTTGATTGCTCTGGATAGTGATGAATTAACTTTCCGCATTAGTTCCTTTTTAAGATTGGCCATACGAGCACGCAAGACGATGGAAAATCTCTGAATATAGTAATCAGTTTTATTTGTGTCATTATGGAAATGTAGCATATTGTTCTGAAATATATTGTATTGTCACTGTATGGAATGTAATGTCATATGTCGTATTTTATTTATCATTTGTATGTATATATATTATCATGGTTTGTTGATGTTATGATCGGTACTTTTATGAATTTTAAGAAATTCGAATAAAGGTCTTTTGAACTTGAACTTGATATCTTAACAGCCATAAACACAACCAAGCAAGGTGGGATTTCTGCAGACTTTCCTTCCCTATACTCCTACACTCTAAATTCAGGCAACGTTCCCTTAGACGTACTTCCAGAAGTAGGAGACAGGATAACGCCAAATAATCTCTCCTAATTAGATGTAATCAGAGGAGCTCATGAGGGATTGACATCTGCTCATGCAGGGGTCAGTGCAGTCATAGCAATGTGACAGCAACAGTACTGGTGACTGGTTTATATAAACACACTAGGGATTATGTTCTGCAGTGTGACATTTGTCAGCAGATTAAATCTACACCGCCAATAGAGCCTCTCCAACTCCTCTCGCAATTTCTAACATCCCCTTCTGAGTGATTTATTTGGATCACATCTTTCCAGTTAATTCAGTCAACTGATATAAGTACATATTAGCAGCAATCAATTCATGTTCTTGATTCCTATGAGTGAGTGCTTCAGCAGTAGTAAAATAATTGCAGTGTCTGATAGCGTTTGAGGCAGTTCATTTATTTCATTCTGATAATGGTCCTGCGTTCGCCTTTAAGGCTTACAGGGATTACATTTCTGCTCTGGGATTTTGTCTGTAATTCAGGAACCAGTTTAAAGCTGAATTGAATGGCATTGTTGAATGAGCTTACAGCATGATTAAACAACAGTGCTAAGTTCAGTTCTTAGTATAGTACCAAAATATGTATGGAGTCCAGAGAGCATTAAATAACTTGCCTAGATGCGCACTGAGAGGATGGACTCCTTACAAGGTTTATTCTGTTGAAAGGGAGGTGTTAGAAGTGGGCTTTCCGGTTGACTGAGGTATACACCTAGGACAGGCAGGACTCACCATTTTAGTCAGGGTAAGCTAGATACATACTAAAAGATAACATGTGTGTGATATCTAAAGAGGCAATATGTAAAGAATTTGTGCAACACATGCCTACAGCAACACAATGAATACACCACAAAAAGACTCAACACAGATTTAGACACATTATTATATTCTGAATAAAGCACTACCAACATAAAAAACATGCAATTTATAGAAGTTGATAAATTGAATTTCAAAGGAATAAATGCAGTAAAGCGCTTATAAGCAAGTAGCTCTAAAAATTTTACTTTGGTTCACGCTGGACCGGGGAAAAGTCAAAGTTCAGACTGACGAGGAGCGCCAGCTGGCTACAGGACCCATTCATGCCTCGGTGAACAAAGTGCTATTCCTGGTCGCAAACAGCAGGATGTGTCGATCTTCTCCAAGCAGTGAAGGCGATGCATCTGTTCCAGCAGGCGGGTGCTGGAGTCGAGAGGCATCTAGTGATGTGGCAGATTCTGCCATGCAATTGATGGGATGCATTCATGTTAGCAAGCAGCAGCGATACACTGCCTGATGCGTTTGTCTCTAGAGGTAAAGCGCTGGTTCCGAGGCGATTCGACGATTTTACTCTCACAACCAGGTTGATGCACCAGTTCTACTACAAACATAGAGGAGATGAATCAAAATCCGTATTACAAGTGTCTAGGCCACTTTTGGTGATCCAGGCACAGGAGTAGAGGTAGAGACTTTGATATCCCTGAGTCTCAAGCGACAGTAGGCAAGCCCCTATCCCACCACCCCCTACTCAAATGGAACAAGGGCCACAGGATAGTAACCCCCTCTTTTGTCAGCCACCACAAGCTGGTGGAATCCATGGGAAATGACCAGCTCTGGGGAAACAAGCTGACTCCATACCATAGTCATAGTAGCTCCTGTATCCCTCACAGATATAACCCTTTGGATCTTTGGAACCATCTTACTGTCCCAGGGAGACTAGGGTAACCCCATTACATTCCCCTGATTAACTGGTAAAAACTCCTCCTCCAGCACTACGCTAACCACCCCCAGAACCTTTCATCCAGTGGGAGGTAGTGCTCTTTTTTTTCACTTAGGATCCCTCTTGTAGTGTCCATACTCATTTCATGCATAGCACTTAATGGAATTGGGCTGCTGACCTTTGTCAGGATAGTTTTTCTTCCTGTGGCCATATTGGGACTGGGAACCAGATTATTTTTCCTATTAGCGTTTTGGGGTCCTGAAGAGAACTCCTTCATTTTATCTAGCTCTTTCCTCTGGTGGGGACTCTGACCACCCTTTTGGGAGTCCACCCCACTTCCCCCCAATCGAAATCCCTTTTTGGACACTTAGTGCTAACCCAGATGTCCATATCCTCAGCAAGCTTCCTGGATTCAGTAAGCTTGCTATCAACCAGGCGTTGGTGCAGCTCTGGAGAACAAATATCAAGAATATGCTCTTTTAAAAACAAGTTGTACAACCCTTAGTAATCATTAACGTTTGCCTTACCAGCATAGTCCAAGAAATCCATCCATATTTATGTAGATAGTTTATGACTTTCCCTGAATCGTTGCCTGCACCTCTCAGGGATCAGCCCAGATTTGCGGACTAAAATGGCATTCATGGCAGTGTACTGGTCTGGTCCCCCACCGGTAATTTAAGGAGTGTGTCCCTTCACACTGTGTGCATGTACGGTCATTAACTACCCCACCCCCTGAACTACTCTGGGACCCTGTGCACTTTCAAAGTCACTTCATAGGCTGCAAACCATTTATCTATGTCATCCCCCACTCCATAACTGGGCATCATATCTTTTGGGATATGAAATCTGTACTCTTCTGAAGACACTGCAGGTGCTGCAACCAATATTGTTGTTTCTGGACCCCACTTGGAGTATTCCAATTTCCAGCTCTCTGAAACTCCGCTTTTGGGTCATTTTCCTTTCCTCCATGGCCAGCCTCTTCTCGTCTAGAGCTTTCTCTACTTTAGTAAGGGCCTGCATCCTGTCAATTGTGGCAAGCTCTAGTCTCCTCTCCTCCCTCCTGTCTGCCAGCTCCTACGGGGACAGGTTCTTTGAGGATACACTGCTGCCTGGTCTAGAGTGGACGTCAAGTCCTGGGAGAAAATTGCCCCGCCACCAGCTTAGGGTTGGATGCTTGGATTACATGCACGGGCGTCCAACCCTAAATTGGTGATTAAGCCAGCAGACAGAGAAGTGGGCATAGTGATAATGGGCACTGAAAAATATTACAGAGAAGAAATGGAGACAACTAAACAACATCTACCAGAGAATAGACACTGACCCCACCTTAGAACTTGAACACTATATCGCAGACATTACACGCACAGCAATGAAGCCGGGTTGTATTAGTGACAAAGAATGTGATTTTTTAACCACCAAATTCCGACAACCCTATTATATTACTGTAACGGAGTGGGGGCGAATACGAAGGAATGGTGGAACCCTTGCCCTGCTGAATGTGCATCTCCACCTTATCCACAGACCAGCGAGTGGGAGGACGAGCAGAACGACGAGGGAGAAGAAAGCGGCGCCTTTAATTGGGCGTATGCAGCCGAGAATGAAGACACCGCCCAGAGTGACGTCAGCGGCAGCGGATTGGGTAAAAGACAGAAAGTTATGTACACGGGGTGTGTAATCACCCCGGAGGAGAAGGCGGAAGGAGGCGGAAGAGAGAGAAGCGACCGGAGTAGCAAAGGAGAAGAGGCGAACGTGTATCGAGAGGAACAACGCGGAAGGGACGGAGGGTCCGAGACCCGAGGAGAGCCAGGAGGCCAACGACGCCGTGAACCGCCGTGCCACACTCCCGAGGGAGGAGTGTGGCTGTCACAGGTACGGCGGCGTTGGGCGGCCTGGGTGGGGAGACGGAGCGCTCGAGAGTAGTGTTGTACATACCCCTGTGTGTCCCTTCCCTTTGTCGTTCCCCTTCCCTTCCGTTTACCAGCCCCTCTGTCTCTCTTACCATGCCTGTTCTTTCACGGAGCACTGTATAGAATCAGGTCACTATCACTGGGTTCTCCCTCACTTCCCTGGTTCCCCCTGGTGCACCGCTTATAGAGGACAGTGAACTAACGGCATCCCTCTTGTGTTGGTTCTCTTACATGGCACAGAGACGGAGGAATCCGGTGTAAAAGAACTCCCCCCACCGACAGCAGCGAAGAAACAGAGAAAAGACCTTCGCCACGGACCAAAGCAACTTCGCCCGAGAGAGATTGACCTTCAGACACAGAAGGACGCTTATGTCATACCCCAAGAGAACACTAAAAATAAAGCCATCTTTGGACCCTGTAACTGGTGTCACGGTCGTCCCTACCCCCACGCCCACAATTACATACAATCTAAAATCTACAAGAACTCCCAAGAACGACCAGCATGTCCGATCATATCAGTGTGTGGCTCCATTCTGGAACCACTTGCCAAGTATATTGACTTTTTCTTGAAGCCATTTGTGGTTCAGACAAAAGCTTTTATTAGAGACTCTATGGACTTAATTGGGAAATATGAAAACAAACCTTTTGACCCCACAAAAGGAATCCTGGTATCATGGGACATTGAGTCCTTACACATTAACATGCCATAGGCGAGGCCCTGGCAGTGATGACAGATACCTTGAATTACAAAGTCCAACCACATTTGGAAGACAACAAACGTATCGTCCACGCAGTTGATGTGTGTACCAATGGCCAATACATTTTTAAAACATCATTAATTTTCAACTTGAAAATACTCAATTCCTTTAACATTCCAAACCCTTTAGTCTCCTTCAAAATTGACAAGTGCCTATGCCAATATTTGGTACATGTGGCTAGAAGAATAGAAGAAAGATCTTTTCCGCAAATGCTTGGCTCACCACCCATTACAGGACACTATAAGTGCAATAATTGCATACCTTGCAATTTTACGGAGAACAGTAAGAATGTCACGATCAATGGACACCTATGGCACCAAAATGTATTTTCCAACTGTAACACTAAAAATGTAGCGTACTATATTGGGTGTTCTTGTGATAAAATATGTTTTGGCCAAACTCAACTTGTAAAAAATAGGATCCTGCAACATAGGTCAAGACTAGAGTGAGATGGAAGACCAGGGGTGCTCTGCTGGTCCAACACTAATAGGCATCAGGAAACAGAAAAGTATATGGAATGGTCAGTTCTCTATATAATACCCAAAAAGATCAAAACAGAAGAGATAGAAAGCAGGTTACTAAGAACAGAAGCCCTCCTGATTGCAAAATTCCAGACAGCAACACAAGGACTAAAATAAAATGACTAGATTTCCAGCCCCCTACTAAGATACATCCATGGTCCAGTTGTGTAATATGTGCCGATGAGACACGCCATTTCCGGGCGCATAACCTACAAATACACTGTCTAGCCTTTTGGATTCCGAATGCTGGACTGACTGCAAACGTCATGTCCGTGTCACTGATTCCCCAGTTCATATGTAGACTCCAGGAAATGCTAAAATATTGTGAGACACCGGCAGCACTCCGGCATTAATGCTGCCTGCACGGGTAACATAAATGCTCGGAATTTATATGAGTAAACGTTTCCACACCATCGCCGCGTCTACATTTCAGTATTGATGAAGGGACCTTGAAATTGACAGGCCTGACTACATTTGTTGGTAACCATGTGTTATCTCATAGGATAGGGCAGAGGTCTTCAAACTTTTGTAGGTTTAGCCCCCCAGCTCAATTGTTTTAGCTGTTGCCCCCCCCCCCAATACCTGACTGAAATTTCTGGAATCTGGTACACTACATAATTTACATAATTGACCGCGCACGCATATCCGGGGCCATATCCAGCATATAATGTCCAACATAATAAGAGTGTTTAGTTAAGTGCAGGTTTTTGAGTGGGTGTGCTGAAATGACAGATTATTACATAGCTCAAACCACCATTTTCCTAGATAAAATGTGCGCAAACTGTTTTTACTAGGCTGCTTTGTTTTACACACGACATTGATTGATAACACCACCAACATAAATGTGACGGGTGTGCCTGTTTTTCGCCACAGACGGTCAATCTGTGGATGGATTTTTGAGAATGAAAAGCGAGTTGTCTGAATGCAAGGTGCATTCCCAGACACTTGAAGTAACTCAGAATGTAGGGTTTCAAATGTGTTAAACTATTGCTAATATTGCAGTAACCAGGAATCAGGGTATAGGAAATAAATAATGTGGTGATCCTGCAACAAACTCCCAGTCTTGTGATTAGGGTTGCCCGGGGGGCGTGGCTTGGACGCCGATCGGGATGGCGGCGTGAGCCTGCAGCTCCGTGCCCGATCCCGCATTTTATCCTGCGACTCGCCATACACGCGCTGTTTCTAGCGCGATTATCCTGAGCGGAGCATCAGGGTAGCCAGGGAGCACTACTCCGGACTGGAGAGGGGCCGAGAAGAGAGCTGAGACCCGATCTGGGTGCTCGGCAGGACGGCGCAGAACGAAACAAGATGGCGGCGACCCCGAGCTACGACGGCTGACTTCTCCGGCACGTCGGTCCGCAGCGGCAGCATAGAGCGGACTGGAGCCTGGGAGTGCGGGCAGAGAACGGCCGCGGCGATAAGGGGCTTCTAGGGTGGAGTGGCGGTACGGAGCCCTCGCTGCCGCATTACCATTTTGCGGACTGGGGGTCGCTCCCCCGTCCATGGCGCTGGCGGCCGAGTGGAAGGTCGCCGCTCCCCACCAGTGACTAGCGATCCCCAAGAGCCTGGCGGCGCCATAGAGTGTGGACCCGGAGAGTGGGGGCATTTCAGGAACAGGTCGGAACTCAGTCCTGGGGGACCCGACACCCGACCCTGAGCGCGACTAGCCGTTCTGACCGGTTGCCCCGGCTGGTCGCTGATCCCTGAACGTGACGACGGCCCGCAGCCGCGACCGCTGGGCTGCATGTGGAGTGGACTCCGGAGGAAGGGCGACGCTAGGACACGGAACGCTGACCGCTAAACAGGGCAACATCTCCCTGCAGACTGCGCGCCTGGCCCAGCTCACGTTTCCCTGCCTGTCCAGGAATACGCCATTGGCGTCTCGGTCTGGTTGGATTGGACCTTCCTGATCTCTGCCAGAGGCCCTGGCGTGACCATATCGAGGGTGCCGAGAGACTGGGTAAGGAGCGGCCCCGGGTGCTTTCTGGAGTCTGATTAGATGTGGGTGTAGCCTGCCCGGAGCAGGGCGAGGCTATGAACAGTCGACCATTTTGGGCACGGGAGTGCCCCCGCGTAGGGCGGACGCCTTCGCCCCTGGGATTGGTGATCGAGTCCACTGACCCGTTGAACTACCGGAAGGGTCGAGGTGCCACCCTTGATTAGCAGACGAGGGTGAGAGCTGGGTTGTACCCCCTCAAGCGAACCGGCTGGCGCTAACGGGGCACAAGATGGCCGCTGAGGGTGATGGCGTTGTTCTGAGCCAGGCGACTGTACAGGGCGCAGTTGGCGGAACTCATACTGATCCCGAAGGCTTGGCACAAGAGCGGAGGCTGAATATGCGACTGGATGGAATACTAGAGGCAATAAATGCGACCAAGGACTCCCTGCATGCGGATATAGCGCAGGTCGCTACAGGACTGGGTCTCTTACGAGCGGATCATGCTAAGCTAACTGACAGAGTGAAGGACAACGAGTTGCAGCTCCAGGAGCTCAAACCTGCGGTGGTGACCGCAGAACACAAACTTTTTGATATACTCGGTCGGTTGGAGACACTGGAGAAGCGTGCAGAGGATTCCGAAAGTCGCAACAGGCGGAATAACGTGAGAGTTGTAGGCCTTCCGGAGAAAGTTGAAGGGGATGACGCAGTGGCCTATATGGAGAACTGGTTTAAAACGGCTGTGGCGCCGGGGGGTCTGTCCCCTTTCTTCTCCCTGGAGCGGGCGCCTAGGGTCCCAGCCCACCCGCCTATGCAGGGCCGCCCTCCCAGGCCTATGGTGGTCAAGCTGCTGCATTTCAAGGACCGGGACCTCCTGATATAGAGGGCACGCTCGCTGGGCCCCTTTCAAGTGGACAACAGCTCAGTCACGATCTTCCCCGATTACACACAAGAGGTCCAGAGGCGCAGGGCCTCTTATCTCTCCGTGAAAAAAGAACTGAGGGACGAGAGCATACAGTATTCCTTGCTTTTTCCGGCCAGATTACGAGTGATTGTGGATGGCAAAACCCAATTTTTTCAAACCCCTGATGAGGCATGGTCGTGGCTGGAGCTATATCGGGCCAGTACAGATCGCAGAGGTAAAGGTGACCGTGAGAGACAGAAACCGCTCCAGATGCGAAAATCAAAACGCATCCGCAACCGGAATAAACTCAAGAGGGCGCTAATGGACGGCCAGATGGCGGCGGACAGGAAAGGAGCGCTGGCCGCGACGGCGTCCATTATGGGCTCACAACCTGACGGACTGTCAGTGGGCTCGGAATCTGATGAGGACGGAGGGAAATCTGGAGGAAACGCTTCTGAGGTGGACAGTGCTGGCGGCCCGGCGGTCACCCCACAGACAGCGGATGGACTGTTTAACGAGTGACACTCTAGAAGGGGAAGATGGCAGCTATTCCCATTAGAACAGGATACCCTGGTGCTCAGCGCTCCAACAGGTATTGTGTTGCAGTGTCATATGGGATCAAGGCTCGGGACAGGGTAACTGCCTGCCCCCGGTTGGTTCTGAATCACCCTCCCGTTGCCCTTAAGGCCTTCTGTAGTAACGACTACAGAGTAGTGAACTGTGTGTTGTGTTACGAGTTTGGATGGGGGCTGATGACTTGTTGTTAGGTCCTGTTCTGGGGAGTGGGGATTGGGGAGTTTTATGGAGCGTTATGTATGGGGGGTTTTACTGCAATGATGTGGGTGGCCGATTGATGCTGGGGAAGTGGTTGGATGGTGGCCGCAATGGGGACGCTACCTGATTTGAAGTGCCTCACATGGAATGTCCGTGGACTCCGAACGATGTCAAGGAGACACAAGGTGCACTCCCATCTGGTGAGGCGAGGCATCCAAATTGCACTATTGCAGGAAACCCATTTAACTAAGCAGGAATGCACTGCGCTGCAGAAGAGGTGGCGTGGTCAGGTATTTGGTACCACGTACTCGGCCTATGCCAGGGAAGTGCTGATATGGGTGAGAGCGGGGATCCCATTCCAGGCCTTAAACCAGCTTGTAGACCCTGAAGGTCGGTTTGTGGCGGTGGAGGGGAGGCTGTACGGTCGGGATGTGGTTCTCTGTAGTATATATGCCCCAAACACTGACCAGGCTCGATTTTTTGATGGCTTGACGGGTTCGCTCGCACACTTTCTGACGGGCCCCATAATACTGGGAGGCGACTTTAACTCGATCACTGATGTCTTATTGGATAGGTCGCATCCACCATTGGTTGACTCCCCAGTTCGTAGGCTAGCCTCGCACAGACAGGACTGGCAAGCAAGGTGGGGCCTTCTTGATGTATGGAGGGAGCAACACCCGGACTTTCGGGACTATTCTTTCTTTTCGGCACTGCATGCATTACATGTTAGGATAGACTCCATCCTCTGTAGTGGCCTCTTAGCTGCCCTGTCGACTCACGCGGAGTACTTAACTAGGACCATTTCGGACCATAATCCCTTACTGATGACGATTAGATGGCAGAGGGTACGGTCGGCGGTCCCGACGTGGAGGTTACGGCCCGACACGTTAGAGGACCCGGTGTTCAGTGATAGGGTCCTCCAGGGTATTGAGAGCTACTTTGCTGAGAATGAAGGGACAGCGGCCTCGAGATCGCTCGAATGGGACGCAATGAAAGTGGTGGTGAGAGGTGTCTGTATGGGCAGATTCTCGAATGAAAGGGTGACGGTCCTGGCTGACCTGGAGAAGGCGGAATGTGTGTTGAGGGATCTGGAACAGCGTAGCCCTGAACGGCCTGACTTGCAGGAGAGACTGATTGAGGCGAGGGAAATGGTTGCTACAGAGATGGAACATCTGCGGTGTTACGATTACAAGCTCTATCTCACCAAGGTGCATGCGGAGAGGGATAAAGTGGGCACATTGCTTGCTAAACTAGCTAACCAGGAACCTGGAGGTAGCCCGGTTATGGCCATTAAAGAGGAAACGGGGGTGATGGTCTACTCTCAAACTGCGGTTTTACATCGCTTCCAGTCGTATTATACGAGCCTGTACGCGAGTCGGCTGGAGATGACAGGCTCTGCAATAGGCGACTGCCTAGAAACCGTCCATCTCCCACGGCTGGAGGACGACACCGCAAAGGCCTTAGGTGGCCCGATAACGTTGTCAGAGATTCGGGTGGCCATCAAACAGATGGCCAGAAATAAGACACCGGGGGTAGACGGCTTCCCGATTGAATTTTATGTGAAGTATATCGATGCTCTGGCGCCTAAGCTGCTGACGGTATACTCGGAGGCCCTGTCGCTCGGGCGTCTGCCCCAATCGATGAGGGAGGCCCTAGTGATACCACTGCTGAAACCCGGTAAAGAGGCCTCGGATGTGACATCGTATAGACCACTGTCTATGTTGACGGTGGACTATAAGATCCTGAGCCGTATCCTGGCCACGAGATTGTTACCTCATATGACCACGCTAGTACACGAGGACCAAGCTGGGTTTATACCTACTAGGAACACCTCCATAAACATCCGCCGCCTGGTCCGCCTATTGGACGGCACATGGACGTCGGCTCAAAAGCCGGCAGTCCTATCAGTAGACATCGAAAAAGCCTTCGATAGCCTTGAATGGACGTACCTCGATACGGTGCTTGAGAAGTTCGGCCTGGGAGACGGCTTTGGACGATGGACGAGGGTTCTCTACTCCTCGGCCACTGCCAGGGTGCGATTGGGTTCTGTCATATCCTCCGATTATCCGGTGCACAGAGGGACGAGGCAGGGTTGCTCGCTCTCTCCCCTGTTGTTTGCTTTGGCAATGGAACCGCTGGCAGCGCAGGCAAGAGCGGGGATATGGTACAATGGGATTGAGCACGGAAGGGACATCCATCATATCTCACTGTATGCCGATGATCTCTTAGTTTACCTAGCGGACACAGAAAGGGCTCTGGAAGGGGCTGTGGAGTTGCTGTCACACTTTGGTCAGCTGTCGGGTCTCAACGTGAACTGGAATAAGACTTGTGTTTACCCATTGCGGGCGGACACGCCGTATCCCCCTCTTACGGTGGAGGTGGTCTGGGAGGGTACGTGCTTCACCTATCTGGGTGTTCGCATTTTCCATGATACCACGACTCTGCTGGATGGCAATGTAGGGCGCGGTTTGCGGGCCCTGAGGGGCTGCATGTCTTTCTGGGCCTCCCTCCCTCTGTCGGTGCTAGGGCGGGTGGCGCTACTGAAAATGGTGGCACTACCAAGGTTGCTCTATTATTTCCGCACCCTCCCGAAATGGATCCCACAACGGATCTTCAAAGAATTGAGGACGATGACTATCGGTTTCCTATGGGGGCCTGGACGGCGTAGGGTTGCATTGGATACTCTGACGCGACCCAAATCCGAGGGGGGATGGCAGTCCCAGATTTTGAGCTATATTAACTGGCGGCTCAGTTGCAAGTGTTGACACAAAACATTGCTAGAGAATTTAGAGGCCCGGACCATACTCGGGGGACCGGTATCCAGCGACACATCTTGTCGTACATTGTTATGCAACAGCCACTGGAACTGAGGGCACTGACTGAAGAAGAGAGGACCCTTCGCTTATGCTGGCGTAGGAGTTTGACGAGAGCGAAAGCAGCACGACCATACGCACCGGAGATCCCTTTGGGGATGTTGACAGCGCTACCGCATGGAGGTGACTGGTCCCCATTGCTGGACTGGGAAGAGCTGGGCCTACAGGTGGTGGGGGATCTATATCATGACGGGACGTTAGTCCCCTTTCAGGTATTGCAAGACCGATTTGGGCTCCCGGATGGGAGCTACCTCTTGCATGCGGCAGTGATCGCGGCAATGCAGAAGCACTGGAGAGGAGGGTTGACGGAGCCGAACACGACCATGGCCTGCCAGTATGTGGTAATGGCAGCGGGGACATTCAAGGCGGTGACCTGTCTCCACTCCCGGATGCTACATGAGGGCTTAGAACCGCTAACCAAGCTGAAGGCAGCATGGGAGGAGAGTGTAGGCAGGTCCATACCGGACACGGTCTGGGGCCACATTTTGGAACGGACGTGGACGGGTTGCAGGAACGCCCGCTTTCAGCAGGTGCATTTCTTCATACTGCATAGGGCTTACCTGACCCCGGGGAAGATCAAACGGTAGTTTCAAGTGCAGGATGCGGTGTGCCCGAGATGCTTGGCACCTGAGGTTGAATTCGACCATCTACTGTGGGGTTGCCCGAAGCTGGGGGCCTATTGGCCTGCTGTGGGGGAGCTCCTGAATGTGGTTACTGACCGGGAGGTGGAGTTTGACATGGCGGCCTGCCTGCTGCTTTGGTTCCCTCATACGGCTAGGACAAAAGTCACGAGCAAATTTATTGACCTGGGACTCGTTCTAGCCCAGAGGGAAATTACCTGGCACTGGAAGTCAAGGGAGGGCCCATCGGTGCTGAGATGGATGAATGAACTGTTGAAATGGTCCAGGTGTGAAGGAGTGATTAGAATGCGACTGGCTGCAAGGACAGGTAACGAAAAGAGCTTAGAGAAAGCGAGGGCCTGGGAGGTCATAGTACAGGCCTTGAAGGACTACATGACAGAGGATGGAGAGTAGGATGGATATGCGAAGGGGGCTCCACGAGGCCTAGAGACACGTAGGCATGTGCCCGATTAGTAGCGTACTCTTGTGCCATGACCCACAATAGCCACCCACATCAGCAGAAGTTGGGGAGAGGGAGGGGAGAGGGAGGGGTGGGGGGACCGCACTAGTGAACCGCTGCAGAGATGGGGGAGGTGCCAGTGGTGAGATCAGGTAGCTGGGACTGATGAACAGGGACCTCTGGGACTTGTCAATGGGGGACACCTCAGGTGATTATTGGTGGACCTCAGGATCTTCCATTATGGGGGGAGCAATAATGTAGGCCTGACACAGCGGATATTGGGGTTTTGGCGCCGTCCACACGAGATAGATGCTTACACTTAGCGGTGACTTGGGGTAGGGAGTTTGGTGGTATAAAAGCGGATACTATATTATGCTGTTGACCAGACATTTCCTAGAATGAGCAACTGTGTACTCTGCTTGTACTTGTTGAGACGCCGCCCTACCTCTGGGATGTGGGCTAAATGGCTGTGTGCAAACTTATGGCTGCAGAGGTACTTTGTGATGCAATGATTGTGAAGGTTGACCACTTTTGATGTTTGTTTTATACATCTGCAATAAAAATTTCTTAAAAAAAAAAAAAGAAATTAGGGTTGCCAGCTCATTATTTTGATGTCCCAGGCGGTACAAAAATAATCAGTCATTTAAAGCTGTTTTGTTAGTACTTGTCCATGCATACTTTGACCAGCAAATATAAATTGAAATAACTTTTACTTGTGTTCTAGGGCTGCCTCAATAATCTGTGGCTGATAATAAAAGGAAACATGCTTCTTTATTTATAGAGAAGCAATTTGCAGTCTGGTTACAAGAACACATGGCTGGCATTTTGCGCGCCTCCCTGTGTAGTTTTAAATGAAACTTTGTCTCCTTTCTGGGAAGCGCTCACCCTACCAGGAGGGGGTTAATTCATAGAGCTGAAATCAGACCCTCCAGGATTTCGCGATTTGCAAAAAAATCGCAAAATCAGCAGTTTTGTAAAAAGACCGCGATTTTTACAAAACTGCCTGCAAAATTTGGAAAATTCAATTTTTGCCGGCAAACTGCAGAGGAGAGAATCACTGGCGGCTCAGAAACTGCAGGGTCCGCAGAACCACTCAGAAGTGGGAAGATGAACTTGAGCGCAATCTCAGGATATTTGAAATCAGTAGTACACACTCCCCCAAAACGGTTTTCATTCATTACTTTTATGTGCTCTTGGTATGGCTTCACTTCATCTCAAAGGGGGGCCCGGGCTCCGTGTCAACTTTAAATGCTTCCTGTTTGCAGTTGGCGCTGTTCCCATTTTTTTCACGAAGCATAATTTGCAATTGGGCTCAGTCGCCTGAAGCAGCGCCTTCCGCATCACCATGGCGTCTGCTAATATCAGCAGAAACTATCACAGACCTCATTTCCTAAATGAAATGTCCTGGAGAGGCAGTTTACCTTTGGTTTAGAAGAGGAGACTTACTGCCTCCTCGCTGAAGCTGGGATGGTGAACATAATAAAAGCATGGGCACTTTGTGCCCCGTCGATTTCCCCTCCCTCCTCCCTCGACTTGCGACAGGGAACAAAGGTGAAATTAGAGTGGAGTGCGCGCCCCGCTCTAGGATGGTGTCGAGCCCCCCCAGGGGGGTGCTCCCCACAGTTTGAAGACCTCTGGGATAGGGTGACCAGAATTTTAAAGCTAAAAACTGTGACATTTCCCAAAAATAGAAGAAGGACTACAATTTTAAAGCAACCACCACACAGAATGACTGTGCTCCTCAGGAGAGAATTACAGAAGGACGAGGCAGTAAGAACATACATAAAATGCCATTTTTAAAGGCAGTAGCATGCCTGTTCATTTAACTGCTTTCTTGTAGCAGCTGCCACCGCTTTCAGCCAATCATCTCTAAAAACCGGGACATGAGCTCAATTTCCTGAAATCAGCCGGGACAGCTGGTGAAAAACTGGGACGCCTGGTCACCCTATCATAGGGACAGCTGAGAGGCTTTAACCGAGTGCAGTGAAGTCAGAATGTATGATGATACAACGCATGCTTTTACAACGCATGACATTACAACGCATACCAATACTGTGCAAAATAATTAGAATGAATTAAAAGTGCCATCACAACGCAAGACAATACTACGCATACCATTACAACGCCCCGAATTTTTTTTTTAATGTAAAATAACTCTTGGCACAGGATACAGGGAAAATAGGGGTTTTGGGTGGAGAAGTGTATTAAAATGTGGAAAGCAACGGAGCACATAAATTTAAAAAAACGAGCATTTTTTACAAAATTAGTACTCGCACTAAAATTAATACTCGAGTATTAATCGAGTAACAAAAAAGTTGTAAAAATATTTTTCAAACACAGACAGCGCAAATAAATGTACATTATAATTCATACAATTAAAAAACGCAAAAAGTAAGCCAACAAAGAAAATAAACAAACTACTTTTAAAGGAGACACCATTATATGACCTTGCTCACGCAGGAGTCCTACAACAGTTTTCATGAAATGAAATGAAACCCTCAGCAACCAAAATGGAGGAGTAAACACGATCGAACTAATTAAACAGACACTTTTTTTAACAATAAATAAAAAGAGAATAAAAATGATAATTTTCATGAAAATAATGGTGAAACACACCAAAAGGTATAAATACAGCTTTGCCACCATTTTGAACTCAGTGGTCAGAAGACTACGAGCGAGAGGAGACGTAATTTACGCTACCTGTAACGCTCCCACAAAAAAAAGACAGTGAAATTAGCTTACAACCTTACTCAAAAAACAAGCAAGTAAGATATATTTAACTAATATTATTATCTCACAAAACAAATTATTTAAAAAAAAATAATACTAATGACTCAAAATAATTTTTCAGTTTTTGGCAAACTTGGCAGTCAATTAATCAAGGTGCCAAAAACATTAAAGCAATAGTGGACATTGGAAGTAAGTGAATTAATGTTACAAAATATATATTTAGATAACAGAAAAACCTGAATATTGTCACAATAAATAAACAAAAGTTTTCGCAAAAAAATGTTCAAAAGGAATTTTATTCGGAAAACTAATCATCAAAGAGTTTAACATTTATAAACCGAAAATACAATCTTTTTTTAAATTTATATTATAAAATGCCAATGTATGCAATGTAGTGAAACAAATTTCAATGTGTTGTTTAAAATTTCTGTGAACCATTATAACCATGAAAGACAGCAATTTTTTAAATCGTAAAAATAGGGAAATAATATGTAAAATCAACAGCCTATATATCTTATATTCTACAACAGATATCTACAAAAAAATCTCAGGTGAAGCAACAAAGAAAAACAACCAGCAGTAGACCAACTTCAATAAAAAAACACAATCTTCAATACATCCTACAACAAAAACTAACGGTAAATATATGTCTGAAAAGTGTAGAAAAATAAACGAACCCCTTTTTGTCCATACCGAGTAACATCTGCAAATGAAATTTGAACTTCATTTTGTGTTTAAAAAAATATAAGAAACATTTTGCTTACAAAATTGCATTTTTAATAAAAAGGTCATGCATTTTAACCATGAAAAACATCAATTTTTTAAATCCTAAAAATAGGGAATTAATAATTTGAAAATCAACAGCCTATATATCTTATATTCTACTACAGATTTCTACAAAAACATCTCATCAGAAGCAACAAAGAAAAACAACCAGCAGTAGACCAACTTCAAAAATTGAACCACCATCTTGAATACATTAGAGAAAAAAAACTAAAGGTAAATATATTTTTGCAAAGTGAAGAAAAATAAATTAACCCGTTTTTCTTCAGATAGAGAAACATCGCAAAACAACACCCACAATTAAACCTATATTTTTACATTTTTCTTACAAAAAAAGAAATTGCCAGGTGAACCAAGCAACAAGAAAATCAACCAAAAACAATCTAAAGGAACCAGCAACCGTCCAAAAATTTGAAATACTTTACAAGATATGTTACCAACTTTAAAAATGATAAAGTGAATCTAAAAAATTTGCAAACTGATTAAAAAAATCATATAATAATAATTCTAAAATTTTTTCTTTATTGCTTTTCATTTCAGATAATTTCAATAAATAAAACAGCACATTACATTAGCTCCAGCAAAGGAAACCGACTTCTAAAACATGCAGGGTACATTTATTACAATGAGAGAATAACAGAACCAAGGAGACATTGGAGGTGCGTGCAATACTACTCATCCCATTGCAAAGGCAGAGCGGTTACTCTGGGTGACACAGTTGTCAAAACATCTGAGCATAACCACTCTGCCTCTGCAATGGAGATTGAAGTAAGAGAAACAATAAATGAAATGAAGGATATTGCAAGCACCTAAGATGACTCCTCTGGTTCTATTTTGAGGGAGGTTGCTCAGCATGTCCCTAGTCATGTTGCTAGCAGAATACCCATCATACCCAATCTGAGACGAATTATTCAACGTAAAAAACAGGCAAGTAACCCACAAAGAGTTACACCCCAACATTCTCTGATATTCTAATTCCTCCTGAACTCTCTATTTCTATATCTAATAAACCTTTCATCTTGCATGACAACCAAAACCCTCAAAAACCAATAATTATCTTTAGCACACCCCGTAATCTAGCCAAGTTAGAGAATAATGATATTTGGATGATGGATGGGACGTTTAAAAGCACGCCCCATCCATTCACCCAAATATACACTATTCATGCAAAAAATTTAACAATACAGTAGTACTCCTAGTTTACAGTTTGCCACCTGATAAACAATCTACAACCTACACTGAACTTTTAACAGTGATTAAATCAAAATCACCAAACAAAAGTCCTAGGGAAATAATTATTGATTTTAAATTCACAATGATAAATGCTATTACTAAAATGTACCCAGATACCCAAATTCAGGGATTTTTTTTCATTTTTCCCAGGCATTTTGGCGTAAGATACAAAAAACATCCCTAGTTGTGGATTACGTATCAGATAGCAAACTGCAATTCGAATTAAAAAAACGACCTGCACTTTGCTTTGTTCCTCCTGATAGTGTAGACGAGTACTACACTGCAATTACTGAATCAGAATTTTACGCATCCAATGAAGAAAAATTGGCACCCTTGTTAAATTATTTTGAAGACACATGGATTGGGCATCTAAGCAGGTCGGGTCGCAGGAGGAAACCACGATTCCATGTGGAGTGGTGGAACTGCTACACGAGCTGCTTAGAAGGAGGAGCAAAGACAAACAATGCCAAAGAGGGATGGCACAACTCCTTCAACCACACAATTGGAAAATATCACCCTAATTTTATCATTTTTTGGAAACTTTGAGGAAGGAGCAAAGTTTCCAAGAAATGAGAATGTCACAAGCATTAACAGGTAGCCTAAACCCACGAATTTCTAAAAGATCAAAAGAAATGTCAGAACGACTATTGGGTGCTTTACAACAATTTTCGTTGTCTGTGGCTTCTGACTACCTGGATAATGTTGCACACATTCTACATTACTAACACAACCTACACTATTACTTTCCTGTTTTGCCCTAAAATATATAAACACACAATTAAATTGGCATTTTTGAAAACAATTTTGATAAATTAAAGTCGGGTCACATACCCTAGATGTCTTCTATTTTCTTTTCTTTTCTTCAATAATCCATTCCAATACCATGCTTGATTTTTTTCCAATTTTTTAAACCAGCAAATAAAATCCAATTCAAAACAAATCTTCTTTTTAAAACTCATATTTTAAAAACCCATTCCAGAATAATGGTACACGATTCCAAAAATAAAAAAACATCGAAAAAGATCGATTTACAAACAGAATTCCATTAAAAAAAATTGCCTCCAATTCGAAATAATCTGGAAGTCCGAAAAAAAACGAAGTAACGATCGATCATCATCCTCTTTGCGAAATCGGCAATCCTTCAAAATCCTCTAAGTTTGGCAAAGTTTCATTTTAAAAACCAACCATAAAAATTAACAAAGATATCTTCTACGATTCCCCAAAAAATCCCAGAAAAATGTTCCACTTTCTCCTTTCTAAATTCAATGTTCGTAAATCGATGTTCTTCTATCTCTGATGTTTTCAAAACAAAATAATGTTCCAATTTTTCATCCAAAAACCATTGTTTAAATTGAATTATACACAGTAAATAGAAACATTACATCTTTTTTTAGAACTTAAATAAACACGTGGCCCGACGTGGGCATATACTAACAATAAGATCGGGGACATGCTAAAAACATACAAACTATACATAAATTTAACATATCTAAACCTCCCTCTTCTCTCCTTGCAAAAAATAACACTGTCACCATGTTTAACAATTAAAAATAAGTTTCAAAAGTTTCCTACCTGAGCGCAGGTCTCCTTGCTTCCGCTCTGTCCAGCGGCGCTCCTCAATATGGCTGCCTACGTGAATGACGTCCATGCGTATACGTCATCTGAAGCAACCAACAAAGAAAAGGACAATTATTATACTTTTTAATTTTATTACTAATGTATGTTCAAAATCAATTTTTTAAATTAAATAAAGTATAAAAAATATGTTTAATACACTTTGAAAAAAAAGATTGAAAATATTACATTTACTAAATTAAGTTTATTTGAAATTAAACTTAAAAAATCTGACTCGAAACCCTAGTATATATTTATCAATATTTATTTTACAATGTTCGACTTTTTTAAAAGAAATGTATTTCATTATTAAATAATATTCTTACCTTTAGGATGCTCCCTTTAGCTTCTTTTTCATCACGCGTTACTCTGCAACTAGTTTCCTATATGAAAGACACGATAGTCAGCTAGACATCTATTGAAATAAAGGAAGGACATTACTTTTCATTGAAATCAATGTAAAACCGTGGGAACTATATTTTAAATGATTAATTAAAAATATTTATTTTACACATCATTTTTTTATAAACTTAATAGATATCTTATAAAAAGTATTTTAGATATTTTTTATTAATTATAAAACACTATTTTTTTTAATGTATTAATTTTTTTTAACTAACTTAGAACTATTTATTAATATTCAATCTCATGGAGATAGTTTTATTAAATTAATAGCTATTCTAAATAAAGGGGGAGTAATAGTAGGGTAAGTGTTGGATAGTGTAGGAGTAATATTTACTACTCTAACTCCAGGGGGCTAAAAAAGTAGGGCAAATTTTGGATAGTGTAGGAGTAATAATTACTATTCTAACACCAGGGGGTTGTTAAAGTAGGGTAAATGTTGGATAGTGTAGGAGTAATAATTACTATTCTAACTCCAGGGTGGTATAAATGTAGGGTAAGTGTTGGATAGTGTAGGAGTAATAATTACTATTCTAACTCCAGGGTGGTGTAAAAGTAGGGCAGGTGTTGGATAGTCTAGGAGTACAAATTACTATTCTAACTCCAGGGGGTGTAAAAGTAGGGTAAGTGTTGGATAGTGTAGGAGTAATGAATACTATTCTAACTCCAGGGTAGTGTAAATGTAGGGTAAGTGTTTGATAGTGTAGGAGTAATAATTACTATTCTAACTCCAGGGTGGTGTAAATGTAGGGTAAGTGTTGGATAGTGTAGGAGTAATAATTACTATTCTAATTCCAGGGTGGTGTAAAAGTAGGGTAAGTGTTGGATAGTGTAGCAGTAATAAATACTATTCTACCTCCAGGGGGTTGTAAAAGTAGGGTAAGTGTTGGATAGTGTAGCAGTAAAAGTTACTATTCTAACTCCAGGGGGGTGTAAAAGTAGGGTAAGTGTTGGATAGTGTAGGAGTAATAAATACTATTCTACCTCCAGGGGGTTGTAAAAGTAGGGTAATTGTTGGATAGTGCAGGAGTAATACTTACTATTCTAACTCCAGGGTGCTGTAAAAGTAGAGTAAGTGTTGGATAGTGTAGGAACAAACATGACTATTCTAACTCCAGGGGAGGTGTAAAAGTAGGGTAAGTGTTGGATAGTGTAGGAGTAATAATAACTATTCTAACTCCAGGGGGAGTAAAAGTAGGGTAAGTGTTGCATAGTGTAGGAGTAAAACTTACTATTCTAACTCCGGTGGGGGTAAAAGTAGGGTAAG
The DNA here is from genome assembly GCF_964261635.1 of Lissotriton helveticus. Lineage (NCBI taxonomy): Eukaryota > Metazoa > Chordata > Amphibia > Caudata > Salamandridae > Lissotriton > Lissotriton helveticus. The sequence continues at coordinate 294,275,020 of NC_136059.1, read as the reverse complement.
AGTTGGATAGTGTAGGAGTACAAACTACTATTCTAACTCCAGGGGAGTGTAAAAGTAGGGTAAATGTTGGATAGTGTAGGAGTACAAATTACTATTCTAACTCCAGGGGAGTGTAAAAGTAGGGTAAGTGTTGGATAGTGTAGGAGTAATAATTACTATTCTAACTCCAGGGGGTGTTAAAGTAGGGTAAGTGTTGGATAGTGTTGGAGTAATAATTACTATTCTAACTCCAGGGTGGTGTAAAAGTAGGGTATGTTTTGGATAGTGTAGGAGTAATAATTACTATTCTAACTCCAGGGGGCTGTAAAAGTAGGGTAAATGTTGGATAGTGTAGGAGTAAAAATTACTTTTCTAACTCCGGGGGTGGGGGGGGGTAAAAGTAGGGTAAGTATTGGATAGTGTAGGAGTACAAATTACTATTCTAACTCCAGGGGGGTGTAAAAGTAGGGTAAGTGTTGGATAGTGTAGGAGTAAAAAATACTATTCTAAATCCAGGGGGGTTAAAAGTAGGGTAAGTGTTGGATAGTGTAGGAGTAATAATTAATATTCTAACCCCAGGGGGATGTAAAAGTAGGGTAAGTTTTGGATAGTGCATGAGTGATAATTACTATTCTAACTCCAGGGGGTGTAAAAGTAGGGTAAGTGTTGGGTAGTGTAGCAGGAATTATTACTATTCTAACTCCAGGGGGGTGTCAAAGTAGAGTAAGTGTTGGATAGTGTAGCAGTAATAATTACTATTCTAACTCCAGGTGGGTGGTAAAGTAGGGTAAGAGTTGGATATTGTTGGAGTAATAATTACTATTCTAACACCAAGGGGGTGTAATAGTAAGGTATGTGTTGGATAGTGTTGGAGTAATAATTATTATTCTAAGTCCAGGGGAGGCAAAAGTAGGGTAAATGTTGGATAGTGTAGGAGTAATAATTACTATTCTAACTCCAGGGGGGTGTTAAAGTAGGGTAAGTGTTGGATAGTGTTGGAGTAATATTTACTATTCTAAGTCCAGGGTGCCTTAAAAGTAGGGTGAGTTTTGGATAGTGTAGGAGTAATAATTACTATTCTAACTCCAGGGTGGTATAAATGTAGGGTAAGTGTTGGATAGTGTAGGAGTAATAATTACTATTCTAACTCCAGGGTGGTGTAAAAGTAGGGCAGGTGTTGGATAGTCTAGGAGTACAAATTACTATTCTAACTCCAGGGGGTGTAAAAGTAGGGTAAGTGTTGGATAGTGTAGGAGTAATGAATACTATTCTAACTCCAGGGTGGTGTAAATGTAGGGTAAGTGTTTGATAGTGTAGGAGTAATAATTACTATTCTAACTCCAGGGTGGTGTAAATGTAGGGTAAGTGTTGGATAGTGTAGGAGTAATAATTAC